>NC_046165.1:93721964-93779464 GCF_011064425.1 Rattus rattus | reverse complement strand
TGCAGGGATCTCTATCACCCCAGTCAGCAGAGTAACAATCCCTCAGAGGCAAGAAGAAAACAATCTGCTTCAGCATGACTCAGCAGCTAGTGTTGCTTCAAACTTTGATGTCTAACCCTGAATAGTTTAGACATATTTAAGCACAGCATGATCTGGCAAATTTTTTTTCTGGAGAAAATTAACTCAATCCCATGTGCACAATAAAGCTTAAGACTACATCAAAACTCTTTGTAAAATACATGTGACATCTTCCGTAAAGAAGGGTTCTTTAGATTGACTACCTGTGGCACCTTCCATAAGATAGAGTCTATAGATTGATAAGGTCATACTAAGTGGCTGGGAGAGGATCTGGTATGGTCTCTGGTCTCAAGGTCACCAGGCTATTAACCAGCCTTCTGGGCAGATAACAGGGTCTCTATCCCTTTCTTTGAAGGAACAGCCCTGTGCACTTAGCATTCTAGGTTCTGCTGGTGCTTATCTCTGAGCACAAGAGCTTTTGTGCTTCCTACAGTCTTAACTGCCTTCCTGTGCGTGAGGGAAGGTACACTGCTGGGATAGAGTTGGGGACAGGGGACAAGGATAAATGTCATACCTAAAGGCTGGAGACATTCCGAGCCATCAAAAAGGATGGAGGATGGCTTCAATGCCCAGCGGGATAGAACTCATCTGCAATTCCTGGAGTCTATTGTGCCCCCTGCCTCTAGTCTGCTCACTTTGATGTGCACTGATTGACAGCTGAACAGGATGAAAGCAAAAGACACAGGGCAGCCGAGGACACTGCAGCCAGGAAGAAGTCCTGTGGGGGCACAGCTGGGAGAGAGACTCCTGGTGCTGCTGGAGATAGTAGGTAGGACCCCTGAGGTTGACTGGAAGGAGATGCTGGGATGGGGCAGGGTCTAAAACGTCACCTGGTGCCAGAGGACTACAGATGCCCTTGATGCCCTTGAAAATGCAGTAGAAAAAAGTAGGGGCTGGCCCCAGAGCTGTAGCGTGCTTCCATACCAGAGCCCGTGCTTATTATTTTGATTGTCTACTTGGTATAGGCTAGAGTTATTTGGAACAAAAGAACTCCAATTAAGAACCTCTCCCCCCTATCAGATTGGCCTGTGGGGAATTTTTCTTGATGCTGCGGGAGGTCACTGGGCAGTTGCTACCCTTTGGCTGGTGGCCCCAGGGACCATAAGAAAGCGGGCTGAGCAAGCCATGAAGAGCAAGCCAGTAAGCAGCACCCCTCCATGGCCTCTGCTTTAGCTCCTGCCTCCAGGTTCCTGTCTTGAGTTCCATTCCCGAGTTTTCCGTTAAGATCGTTAAGATGAAGTGTGCCCTTTCCTTCCCCATGTAGTTTTGATTAGGGTGTTAGAAACCTCAACTAAGACAAAGGTTCACATAGAAAATTGGGATGGCTGAGGAGAGTGGTCAGGAGTTTTGGGCTCTCCCTGCCCATTCTGGGCTTTTCTCATGGGCTAGCAGGTGCTGTGAAAGGAGATGGGACCAGCACTAACTTCTCTGTGACAGTGGGTGAAAGTCACCTCTGAGAAATTCTCCAGGAAGTGAAGATTCCTGAGTTAGGAGGGATGTTAGAGATGCTAAGGGCCCTGGTAATCCTCTAACCAGAGGCCATGGTGTGCAGCTGGAGGAAGTATAGGCTGCAGACTGGTGAGGATCTAAAGAACAAGTGGTCTAGTGGCAAACTGGCATGGTGGTGGCTAGTCTTTGTCATCTTGACACACTTGGGAAGAAGAAACTCACCTGAAGAATTGCCTGTCTCAGACTGACCTGTTGCCTGGGCTGTGAAGCATTTTCTTAATTGCTAACTGTTGTAGGAACCCAGCCCACTGTGGGTGGTGCTACCTTTGCAGAGATGAGCCCGGGCTGCTTAAGAAAGGTATCTGAGCAAGCCAGAGAGGGCAAGTCAGTAGCAGTGTCCATCCATAACTTGAGTTCCTACTATGGCTTCTCTTGTCAGCAGATTGTAACCTGCAAGATGACAATCCCTACACGTTGCTTTGGCCATGACATTTACCACAGAAACAAAGAAACAGACCAGAACACATGGGAGTCACACATGGGCTCACAGAGGAGGGGACCATTCACCTCTCAGATTATTACAGATTTTTCTGATAATAAGTCTTATTTGGTAAAAATAAACCCCTCATGCAGAGGGAATCTGTTCTCAGCACTTACTATCAAGTATCGCAAGGTTGAACTGCAGAGCAAGAACAGTGGCATCCACCAGTGCTGGTAATGCTGTTCTGGTCTGTAGTGGAGTGGAGACCTGATTATGTACCACGGAAAATAAAAAAAAATGGTATAATGCAATACATATATTACAGATATCTAGTATATAATAACATTATATATCACATCTTTTACATATATAACACTAATAGTTAATCTTTAGGAATATACTCTCTTGGACAAAATAAACATATGTTCAGAAAACTTGAAACATATATCATGAAGGAAAGCCAGAATAATTGTGCCCTGAAATTCACAGCACAAAGGCAGGTTACCACACAGCATGGTCTGCAAAGTCCTCTCTCACCTCACTCGGACTAAATCTACAGGGTCAGAAACAGGATCAGCAGGTTCCTCATAGCTGAAAACTTTTGGCTATCACAAAACTTCTCCAACTAGGATTTAAAATCCCCTTTTTAAACCTTATTAAAATACATGTTTTTCATATATTATATCCTGATTTATTTTATCCTTGTTTCCCTCCCCTGTTTATTCTTCCCAGTTTCCTCTCCCTGTCCCATCCAGATCCACTCCCTTTCTGTCTCTCATTAGGAAATGAGTAGGCGTCTAAGGGATAATAAAATAAGGTAAACAAAAACTAACATCAGAATTGAGCAAAACTGTAAGAAGGAACCAAACTGAAGCCATTTTGAATAAAACTTATATTTTGAATTGGGGTCAAATACAGTTTAAGTTACCAAGATCTTCCTGGATTACTGACATCCTGGCTGGCACGTTGAGACAGGAATACTGGGAAAGTTGCCCTGCCACATTTGAGTAAACCAACCAATGGGAACAGGATAAGTGTGCCACAAAGATGTGTCTCCTCTCCTAAATCCTGATAGGTGGAATAATGCATCTGTAATTTTGCACAGATGTTTGTGGTTTTCAAGCTGAAAAGCTCTGTAACATCATTCTGTCCTGAGGTCATAGTTCAGCTCCTGAGTCTGGCTGGTGGCCCTGATTGATCAAAAGCAGCTTTGTCAGTCATGTGCATTGACCTGGTGTGTGAGTTGTGTTGGATCTAAGCAGACCCCATGACAAAATAAACAAATGCAAGAAAAAAAGCCCATGAAAAGGGACAAGAAACAGAAACCCACTTGTCTGCATGCTCAGGAATCCCATAAAAAAACACAACTGGAAGTCATAATACTTTAGTATAAAAATATGAAAAAATATAGAAATTGCCTTAGTTGGAGTTACTATTACTGTGATGAAACACATGACCAAAGAACTTGGGGAGGAAAGGGTTTATTTGGTTCACACTTCCACATCAGGACGGAAACTCACACAGGGCAGGAACCTGGAGGAAGGAACTGATGCAGAGGCCATGGAGGGGTGATGCTTACTGGCTTGCTGTCATGGTTTGCTCTACCTGATTTCTTATGGAACTCAGGACCACCATCCCAAGCATGGCTCCATCTACAATAGGCTGGGTCCTCCCAATCAGTCACTAATTAAGAAACCCCCCCTCCAGGCTTGCCAATGGCCCAATCTTATGGAGGCATTTTATTAATCTTATGGAGGCATTTTATTAATCTTATGGAGGTTCCCTCCTCTCAAATGACTTTATCTTGTTAAGTTGATATAAAATGATCCAGCACATAAATAAAAATAAGTTTTTAAAAAAATAAAAGTCCTGACATAACACTAGACAAGGAACCTCCAAAGATACCATTGAAATTGTTTTCCATTGGGCATCTACTGACGGGCACACAGCCTACCCTTAAGAGTAGTTTGTTGCCCCAGGAAGGCTCCTTTGAAAGTGGTACCAGTTGTAGATAGCTTCTGGGTTAGGGATGAGAGCATGTGTCGACTCTCAGCTCTAGGGCTTATAGGGCTGGCAGAGATCTATGCAGACCCTGTGCATGCTGCCTCGGTCTCTGGGAGTTCATATGGACATCAGTCATATTGAATTACAGGACCTCGTTTTCCTGATGTCCTCTATCCCCCTGGCTCTTACGCTCTTTTTGTCTCTCCTTCCAGGGGCTTCCCTGAGCCCTGGATCCTGATCTCTGAGAAGAAGGGTTGATAGAGACGCCCAGCTTAGGGATGAGTGTTCCAAGATCTCTCACTCTCTGCATAATGTCTGTCTGTGGGTCTCTGTGTTCATTCCCATCTACTGCAGAAGAAAGCTTCTCTGATGATGGCTGATCAAGGTACAGCTCTATGAGTATAGGGGAATACCATTAGGAGTCATTTTTGCTATGTTTTCTGTTTGTTTTTAGAATAGTAGTATTTGTTTATAACCTATAGGTCTCTAGGTTATCTAGTCTCAGATTCTTGGTCAGCCAAGCAGTGTTAGGTATGAGTTTCATCCTGTAGAGTGTGTCTTCAGTCAAGGATTTGAATCTTTACTGGTCACTCACTACCTGTGGTGCTCAGCCCCAGATAGTCCAGGAAAAGATGGCCAAGCCCAATGTACAACATGGTGCAGGGTCAGAGCAGGCATGATGGGCACAGCTAGTTGCTCATGTTGGGAAAATCTAGAAAGACACTAAGCATTTCACTGCTTGTTTTAAAGCTGAGCCTGGATAAGTATTTGGCAGAGGTTTTGTTGTTGTTGTTGTTGTTGTTGTTGTTGTTGTTGTTGTTGTTGTGTGTGTGTGTGAGAGAGAGAGAGAGAGAGAAAGAGAGGGAGAGAAGCAGAGAAAGACAGAGATAGAGAGAAAAGGAGACAGAGGCAGAGATGGACAGAGACAGACACAGACACTTGAGATGCAGACAAACACACACACAGATACAGAGATAGATAGATAGAGACAAATACAAAGATATAGTGTCAGATTCACAGAGACACAGGTAGAGATGTAAAGACAGAGAAGTTGGGTTAGATTTAGGATGATGAATCTCATGGCCACCATAGATTTGAGATACATTAGTCCCCCATCCAAATCATTAAATATTTTGAACATATCTGTGACTTGTTCAATTATTTATACACCATTTTCTCTCTACGTAACCCACTTTATTGGATACAAGTCATAACATGTTTAAGGAAAATGTAAAACCCATACCACAAATGAGGGCCCAAATAGTTGTGTCGTGAGTGAAGAGTAACCTTCACACCTACAATTCCCAAAGGGCAAGCTGGAGCAGCACAGCCAGACAAGGTTGTTGTATGCTACTGTAGACGTGGCCAGGTCAGCTACTGAGAAAGGACCTGGAAATAATGGTTCCCTTCAGAAAGGTTGGGAGCGAACACAGTGGTGAGCACCCTCTCCCTGTATGACTTACTAGATGCTGGGTGGTCACTATACCAATTCCCCATGGACCACCTGTGCCGTGAGTGCATCCTTCACTCTGCAGTCACATCCCCCCAGCTGTAAAACAAGACTTTTGGTTGGAGAGCAATGGTTGCCAGCATTAGCATCTCTAACATTTTTCCCAACTTGACTCTGGAAGCTTCTCTTTCCCATTTCTGAGGCATGAGCCTTCACTTGCGGACTTGGGTGAGTTAGTGCTCAGTGCAGACAACCGTTTCTTCCACCCAGAGCACCTGCCGAGCATATGCCTTCAGACCTTCTCAAACCTTTCTGTTTTCTCCACCTTCCTGGCTCCCGTCTAGCCCCACTGAGAGCCTTACGTAGGATAACTGTCAGTTTGAAAAATAGTAAACCATTAAAAGATTACTGTCTGCCTCCTTACTCAGGCTGTGAGATGGCGTCTAGACTTCTTTGATTTCATTCCGGGCCACTTTCTAAGGAATTGGAGAAGGGAATATTCATTTATCACCAAGAGTGAGATGATCAGGAAGCTGGTTTCACTTGGGGCTTTGTGGATAACTTGGTGATGTGCTCCAAAATGTTTCCACAGGCAGTGGTCAGCAGGGGCGATGTCTGAGTCAAGCATATCACCTGCGCCAGAGCCCAGCAGCATCTGGCTTGAAGCAAGTTCATGTTGTGAAGATGAGGCCAGAGGTGCAAAAGGTAAATTAGTAGGTTATTATGTGCTGTAAGGAGTCTCTAAGCAGGCACCCTGGCAAGGTCTGAATAAAATTCCGAAAACCCTTCCCAGCTCCAGGTGTGGTAAGAACTTGATAAGAAGACACTTAGTTTCCACCAGATGTACTGCTGGGATAGGATTCATCTTTAAACTGCAAACTGCTTTCAGCCCCTACAGCTTGGCCCTTTCTTAGCCTTTAAAAAATTATCTTTAGTTGTTTTGTGTATAGGTGGCTTTGCCTATATGTGAGTTTGTGTATCACATGTGTACCTTTGAAGGACAGGAGAAGGTACCAGACACCCTGAAATTGGAGTCATGGGTTTTGAGGAACCATGCAGATGTTGGGAACCAAAGGTAAGAGTAAGAGTAGCAGGTGCTTTTTAACCATGGAGCTATCTCTCCACCTTACTATCCCTCCCTTCTCCTTCCCCTCCCCTCCCTTCCCCACCCTCCTTTCCCTTCTCTCTGTTTTATAGAAATGAAGTTATTCAGTATGTGGACTTTATGTCTGGTTTCTTCCACTTAGAATCACACTTTCAAAGTTCACCCCCACATCAGCCTTCCACTCGTATGGCTGAAGAATTGCATTCCATGGCATGACGTCAAGATGTTGAGGATTTTCATTTGTTTGTTGATTCATTGATGTTTTGATTGCTTCCTGTTTGGGGGGAGGGAAAGTGTTGTTGGTTCTATTTGTGCTTACATCTCTCTGTGTGAAAATTTGTGTTTTAATTTTTTGGGATATGTATCTAGTATTGGAATTGCTAAGCCATAGGGCATTTCTGTGTTCAACTTAAAATCAAAACATAACAGAAACTCAAAACATTTTCCATATCAGCTGCCCACCCATTGCTACAGTACCGAGCAGCTGCATGGCTCCTTTGAGGCATGAAAAACGGAAACTGGAAGAGCTTCTGGGAGTCAGGTGTCAGGACCCAGGGAGGTGCAGCATGCTGCAAATAGTTCAGATGCAGTTTGCCATGCAGGAGCTCATATGTCGGGAGCATGGTCCTTAGGTTGGGGATGTTGAGAAGTGGTGGGACCTTTAAAGCTTAGGGGGAACTCACTGATGCCCCCTTCTGTACTTCAATGATATTACTCATTCTCCAGTGGGCCATTGAGGTGGCATGCACTGTGAGGATTTTCTGGTGCTATCTCCTTGAATCCTCAGAACTGAGTTAAATAATTAAAAAAAATTAAATAAAGTACCCATTCCAGATAAAGTGTAATAGAAGTAGAAAATTTGCTACTACGCAAGGAACATTACTATTAAGCTCCTAGACCACTAAAGCTTTCAACTAAGCGGCAAAAAGGAGTTGGTATAGCTTATTTATGGCTCTACCTATTGCCCAAGCTATGGAAGTATGCACATTGGTGTCCAGCTGAATGGAAAGTAGATCATATCTAGTCCCTTTATTGGAGAAATATTTACCTTTTGCTTTTTAATTATGTGTGTGATTGTGTGTCTGTGTGTGGATACACATATAGAAGTGCAGGTGCTAGTAGAGACCAGAAGAAGGTGTTTGAGTTCCTGGCACTGGAGTAGCAGGTACTGAACTCAAGTCTTTTTTTTTTTTTTTATAGCTGCTTGTTGCTTTTTTTTTTTTTATTATTATTAACTTGAGTATTTCTTATATACATTTCGAGTGTTATTCCCTTTCCCGGTTTCCGGGCAAACATCCCCTTCCCCCCTCCCCCTTCCTTATGGGTGTTCCTCCCCCACCCTCCCCCCATTGCTGCCCTCTCCCCAACAGTCTAGTTCACTAGGGGTTCAGTCTTAGCAGGACCCAGGGCTTCCCCCCTTCCACTGGTGCTCTTACTGGGATATTCATTGCTACCTATGAGGTCAGAGTCCAGGGTCAGTCCATGTATAGTCTTTGGGTAGTGGCTTAGTCCCTGGAAGCTCTGTTTGGTTGGCATTGCTGTACATATGGGGTCTCGAGCTCCTTCAAGCTCTTCCAGTTCTTTCTCTGATTCCTTCAACAGGGGTCCTGTTCTCAGTTCAGTGGTTTCCTGCTGGCATACGCCTCTGTATTTGCTGTATTCTGGCTGTGTCTCTCAGGAGCGATCTGCATTCACATTTTGATCATCCGTCTTGAGTTTCATTTGTTCTAGGCATCTAGGGTAATTCAAGCATTTGGGCTAATAGCCAATTATCAATGAGTACATACCATGTATGTCTTTCTGTGATTGGGTTAGCTCACTCAGGATGATAGTTTCCAGTTCCAACCATTTGCCTACTTAATTTCACAAAGTCATTGTTTTTTTGATAGCTGAGTAATATTCCATTGTGTAGATGTACCACATTTTCTGTATCCATTCCTCTGTTGAAGGGCATCTGGGTTCTTTCCAGCTTCTGGCTATTATAAATAAGGCTGGCGATGAACATAGTGGAGCACGTGTCTTTTTTATATGTTGGGGCATCTTTTGGGTATATGCCCAGGAGAGGTATAGCTGGATCCTCAGGCAGTTCAATGTCCAATTTTCTGAGGAACCTCCAGACTGATTTCCAGAATGGTTGTAGCAGTCTGCAACCCCACCAACAATGGAGGAGTGTTCCCCTTTCTCCACATCCTCGCCAGCATTTGCTGTCACCTGAGTTTTGATCTTAGCCATTCTCACTGGTGTGAGGTGAAATCTCAGGGTTGTTTTTGATTTGCATTTCCTTATGACTAACGATGTTGAACATTTCTTTAGGTGTTTCTCAGCCATTCGGCATTCCTCAGCTGTGAATTCTCTGTTTAGCTCTGAACCCCATTTTTAATAGGGTTATTTGCCTCCCTGCTGTCTAACTTCTTCAGTTCTTTGTATATTTTGGATATAAGCCCTCTATCTGTTGTAGGATTGGTAAAGATCTTTTACCAATCTGTTGGTTGCCGTTTTGTCCTAACCACAGTGTCCTTTGCCTTACAGAAGCTTTGCAGTTTTATGAGATCCCATTTGTCGATTCTTGATCTTAGAGCATAAGCCATGGGTGTTTTGTTCAGGAAATTTTTTCCATTGCCCATGTGTTCCAAATGCTTCCCTAGTTTTTCTTCTATTAGTTTGAGTGTATCTGGTTTGATGTGGAGGTCCTTGATCCACTTGGACTTAAGCTTTGTACAGGGTGATAAGCATGGATCGATCTGCATTCTTCTACATGTTGACCTCAGTTGAACCAGCACCATTTGCTGAAAATGCTATCTTTTTTTCCATTGGATGGTTTTGGCTCCTTTGTCAAAAATCAAGTGCCCATAGGTGTGTGGGTTCATTTCTGGGTCTTCAATTCTGTTCCATTGGTCTATCTGTCTGTCTCTGTACCAATACCATGCAGTTTTTATCACTATTGCTCTGTAATACTGCTTGAGATCTGGGATAGTGATTCCCCTGAAGTCCTTTTATTGTTGAGGATAGTTTTAGCTATCCTGGGTTTTTGTTATTCCAGATGAATTTGCAAATTGTTCTGTCTAACTCTTTGAAGAATTGGATTGGTATTTTGATGGGGATTGCATTGAATCTGTAGATCGCTTTTGGTAGAATGGCCATTTTACTATATTAATCCTGCCAATCCATGAGCATGGGAGATCTTTCCATCTTCTGAGATCTTCTTCAATTTCTTTCTTCAGAGTCTTGAAGTTCTTATTGTACAGATCTTTCCCTTGCTTGGTTAAAGTCACACCGAGGTACTTTATATTATTTGGGTCTATTATGAAGGGTGTCATTTCCCTAATTTCTTTCTCGGCCTGTTTCTCTTTTGTGTAGAGGAAGGCTACTGATTTATTTGAGTTAATTTTATACCCAGCCACTTTGCTGAAGTTGTTTATCAGCTTTAGTAGTTCTCTTGTGGAACTTTTGGGATCACTTAAATATACTATCATATCATCTGCAAATAGTGATATTTTGACTTCTTCTTTCTGATCTGTATCCCCTTGACCTCCTTTTGTTGTCTGATTGCTCTGGCTAGAACTTCAAGAACTATATTGAATAAGTTCGGAGAGAGTGGGCAGCCATGTCTAGTCCCTGATTTTAGTGGGATTGCTTCAAGTTTCTCTCCATTTAGTTTAGTGTTAGCAACTGGTTTGCTGTATATGGCTTTTGCTATGTTTAGGCATGGGCCTTGAATTTCTATTCTTTCCAGGACTTTTATCATGAAGGGTGTTGAATTTTGTCAAATGCTTTCTCAGCATCTAATGAAATGATCATGTGGTTTTGTTCTTTTCAGTTTGTTTATATAATGGATCACGTTGATGGTTTTCCAGATATTGAACCATCCCTGCATGCCTGGGATGAAGCCTACTTGATCATGGTGGATGATTGTTTTGATGTGCTCTTGGATTCGGTTTGCCAGAATTTTATTGAGTATTTTTGCATCGATATTCATAAGGAAATTGGTCTGAAGTTCTCTTTCTTTGTTGGGTCTTTGTGTGGTTTAGGTATAAGAGTAATTGTGGCTTCATAGAAGGAATTCGGTAGTGCTCCATCTGTTTCAATTTTGTGGAATAGTTTGGATAATATTGGTACGAGGTCTTCTATGAAGGTCTGATAGAATTCTGCACTAAACCCGTCTGGACCTGGGCTCTTTTTGGTTGGGAGACCTTTAATGACTTCTTCTATTTCCTTAGGAGTTATGGGGTTGTTTAACTGGTTTATCTGTTCCTGATTTAACTTCGGTACCTGGTATCTGTCTAGGAAATTGTCCATTTCCTGCAGATTGTCAAGTTTTGTTGAATATAGGCTTTTATAGTAAGATCTGATGATTTTTTGAATTTCCTCTGAATCTGTAGTTATGTCTCCCTTTTCATTTCTGATTTTGTTAATTTGGACACACTCTCTGTGTCCTCTCGTTAGTCTGGCCAAGGGTTTATCTATCTTGTTGATTTTCTCAAAGAACCAACTTTTGGTTCTGTTGATTCTTTCTATGGTCCTTTTTGTTTCTACTTGGTTGATTTCGGCTCTGAGTTTGATTATTTCCTGCCTTCTACTCCTCCTGGGTGTATTTGCTTCTTTTTGTTCTAGAGCTTTTAGGTGTGCTGTCAAGCTGCTGACATATGCTCTTTCCTGTTTCCTTCTGCAGGCACTCAGCGCTATGAGTTTTCCTCTTAGCGCAGCTTTCATTGTGTCCCATAAGTTTGGGTATGTTGTATCTTCATTTTCATTAAATTCTAAAAAGTCTTTAATTTCTTTCTTTATTTCTTCCTTGACCAGGTTATCATTGAGTAGAGCATTGTTCAATTTCCACGTATATGTGGGCATTCTTCCCTTATTGTTATTGAAGACCAGTTTTAGGCCGTGGTGGTCCGATAGCACGCATGGGATTATTTCTATCTTTCTGTACCTGTTGAGGCCCGTTTTTTGACCAATTATATGGTCAATTTTGGAGAAAGTACCATGAGGAGCTGAGAAGAACGTATATCCTTTTGCTTTAGGGTAGAACGTTCTATAAATATCCGTTAAGTCCATTTGGCTCATGACTTCTCTTAGTCTGTCTACGTCTCTGTTTAATTTCTGTTTCCATGATCTGTCCATTGATGAGAGTGGGGTGTTGAAATCTCCTACTATTATTGTGTGAGGTGCAATGTGTGTTTTGAGCTTTAGTAAGGTTTCTTTTACGTATGTAGGTGCCCTTGTATTTGGGGCATAGATATTTAGGATTGAGAGTTCATCTTGGTGGATTTTTCCTTTGATGAATATGAAGTGTCCTTCCTTATCTTTTTTGATGACTTTTAGTTGAAAATTGATTTTATCTGATATTAGAATGGCTACTCCAGCTTGCTTCTTCTGACCATTTGCTTGGAAAGTCGTTTTCCAGCCTTTCACTCTGAGGTAGTGTCTGTCTTTGTCTCTGAGGTGTGTTTCCTGTAGGCAGCAGAATGCAGGGTCCTCGTTGATCCAGTTTGTTAATCTATGTCTTTTTATTGGGAGTTGAGGCCATTGATGTTGAGAGATATTAAGGAATAGTGATTATTGCTTCCGGTTGTATTCATATTTGGATGTGAGGTTATGTTTGTGTGCTTTTCTTCTCTTTGTTTTGTTGCCAAGACGATTAGTTTCTTGCTTCTTCTAGGGTATAGCTTGCCTCCTTATGTTGGGCTTTACCATTTATTATCCTTTGTAGTGCTGGATTTGTAGAAAGATATTGTGTAAATTTGGTTTTGTCATGGAATATCTTGGTTTCTCCATCTATGTTGATTGAGAGTTTTGCAGGATACAGTAACCTGGGCTGGCATTTGTGTTCTCTTAGGGTCTGTATGACATCAGTCCAGGATCTTCTGGCCTTCATAGTTTCTGGCGAAAAGTCTGGTGTGATTCTGATAGGTCTGCCTTTATATGTTACTTGACCTTTTTTCCTTACTGCTTTTAATATTCTTTCTTTATTTTGTGCGTTTGGTGTTTTGACTATTATGTGACGGAGGTGTTTCTTTTCTGGTCCAATCTATTTGGAGTTCTGTAGGCTTCTTGTATGCCTATGGGTATCTCTTTTTTTAGGTTAGGGAAGTTTTCTTCTATGATTTTGTTGAAGATATTTACTGGTCCTTTGAGCTGGGAGTCTTCACTCTCTTCTATACCTATTATCCTTAGGTTTGATCTTCTCATTGAGTCCTGGATTTCCTGTATGTTTTGGACCAGTAGCTTTTTCCGCTTTACATTATCTTTGACAGTTGAGTCAATGATTTCTATGGAATCTTCTGCTCCTGAGATTCTCTCTTCCATCTCTTGTATTCTGTTGGTGAAGCTTGTATCTACAGCTCCTTGTCTCTTCTTTTGGTTTTCTATATCCAGGGTTGTTTCCATGTGTTCTTTCTTGTTTGCTTCTATTTCCATTTTTAATTCCTTCAACTGTTTGATTGTGTTTTCCTGGAATTCTTTCAGGGATTTTTGTGACTCCTCTCTATGGGCTTCTACTTGTTTATTTATGTTTTCCTGGAATTCTTTTAGGGATTTTTGTGACTCCTCTCTATGGGCTTCTACTTGTTTATTTATATTTTCCTGGAATTCTTTTAGGAATTTTTGCGATTCCTCTCTGTAGGCTTCTACTTGTTTATTTATGTTTTCCTGTGTTTCTCTAAGGGAGTTCTTCATGTCTTTCTTGAAGTCCTCCAACATCATGATCAAATATGATTTTGAAACTAGATCTTGCTTTTCTGGTGTGTTTGGATATTCCGTGTTTGCGTTGGTGGGAGAATTGGGCTCCGATGATGCCATGTAGTCTTGGTTTCTGTTGCTTGGGTTCCTGCGCTTGCCTCTCGCCATCAGATTATCTCTAGTGTTACTTTGTTCTGCTATTTCTGACAGTGGCTAGACTGTCTTATAAGCCTGTGTTTCAGGAGTGCTGTAGACCTGTTTTCCTGTTTTCTTTCAGCCAGTTATGGGGACAGAGTGTTCTGCTTTTCGGGCGCGTAGTTTTCTTCTCTACAGGTCTTCAGCTGTTCCTGTGAGCCTGTGTCTTGAGTTCACCAGGCAAGTCGTTTGTAGCAGAAAAGTTTGTCTTACCTGTGGTCCCCAGGCTCAAGTTTGCTCTCGGGTGTTGCCTATGAGCTCTCCACGGCCTCAGCAGCCAGGAAGATCTGCGCCGCCCCTTCCGGGAGGTTCCGTGCACCAGGGTTCCAGATAGCTTTTGTTTTCCTCTGGGGTCAGTACTGTGTGCAGCGTGCAGTCTCTTCTGGTTTCCCAGGCGTGTCCGCCTCTCTGAAGGTTTAGCTCTCCCTCCCACGGGATTTGGGTGCAGAGAACTGTTTATGCGGTCGGTCCCTTCAGGTGCTGTGTCTCAGATGCAGTTGATCTGCTGCCCCTTGGCCCTCCTCTACGGGTACCCAGAGGCCGTATACAGTATCCTCCTGGGCCAGGAATGTGGGCAGAGATGGGCGGCGTTGGTGGTCTCCTCCGCTCTGCTGCCTCAGGAGTGCCCGCCCGACCAGGAGGCCAGAACTCCCCTCCGGGGGGCCTGGGAGCAGAGAGCTGCTGAAGGCAGGGATCCTCCGCTGGTCCGGGACTCTGGCCAAACACCGGAAGTCTGAACTCAAGTCTTCTGCAAGAGCAAAACACACTCCAAGCAAAACCACCAAGTCACCTTTCCAGTCTCCAGTCCTCGAATTTTACAGGGAGGAACCAATAAGGATCAGGGGAAAGAAGTTACTGGACCTGAACTAGTATTTATAGCTAACAAATTTGAGAACCAGAAAATCAGACCAGGTCTCTGCTGTGAACTTTAGAGGTGGCTTCGGGTGGCTGGTGTCCATAGGATGCATCTTCTAGGGAGAGCTATGCACCAAATCCTTGCCCTCCCTTGGCTCTGATCTCCAGGCACATCTGCTAATTAGTAGAATAACAGATAGCTGAGAGGCAGAGAGGAGCCAGCTAACCCTTGCAGTGTGAAATGCTTTCGTGGGAGGAGGGGATGGGGACAGTAATAGTAAGGGCTATGATTTATTGAAGATCATCACTAGCCAGGCACTTCAAGCCAACCTCTTTACACCTGCCATTTTTGATTACTCAGCTCCCTTAGGATATATTAGTGTCCATGGCTGGATGATTCTGGGTGCCACTTTAATAAAAGCAAAGTAAAGCAAAACAAAGCTTTCATATACAGTGAAACAAAACTGTGAGATGGGCGAGATATTTTAGACTTTAATGTTTGCCCTCAGCTTTTCTACATGGGCGAGAAATTCACAGTGTAGCCAAGACAGCTCACTCTTCACAGGAAATGTGTGCTCTCTTTTATGCTGTATGGAATCACCCAAGGAGAGGGTGCCAGTGGGGACTCCCATTAGAGCAGGTGAAGCCATGGGTCTAACGTTCCAGCCAAGGGGCTTTGAGCATAGATGATAAACATGACTCAAGCCAGTGGGACTTCCCACCACCTCTTCTCCATGGTGCCCAGAGAAGGGCAATGTAAACCTGGCCTGTGACGTAGGAATGAGAATGTCTTGTTTAGACTGTTCATTAACATCACCACTACACTCTCGAGGCTTAAACATTTTAGGCCTTTTTATTATTAAGTAAGTAAAAAAAATAGCCTACTTGAATTTATATTCTATATGTTTTTGAAAAGTGATTTATGTATTCATTTATTTTTATGTATGTATGTGTGCCTTTGCAGAAGTTTATGTATACTGTAAGAGTGACCACAGAAGCTAGAAAAGGCATCAGATCTCTTACAACTGCTATGGGCAGTTGTGAGCAGCTGTGTGGGAGCTAGGAACTGAAGCAGAGTTTTCTGTAAGAGCAGTAAGTACCACTCACCTTTCTGAAGTATTGAGCCTCCTTCCCAGCTCACTGAATTTATAGATATAAATAGATATAGTATAGATATGTTTACTGCTTATTTTTAGCATTCTCTATATTATTATCATCTTTACCTGTCAGTGAACTTTTAAAAGCATGATAAATATTTCAGGGATTGGAAGGTCTTAAGCTATATTTTGAGAGAATCACTATCTGAAGATTATTTGTAAAAGCATTATGTGGAATTTCTCTCTTCATGGTGTTAGGTATCATCAAAACCAGACCTTTGAGCATGCTGGGCAACTTCCCTACCACTGCACTGAATCCTTAGCCTCTCCTTCTAGATATTTCTAGATGGTTTGGTTTTTTAAGAGTGTGTGTGTGTGTGTGTGTGTGTGTGTGTGTGTGTGTGTGTGTGTGAGAGAGAGAGAGAGAGAGACAGAGAGAGAGAGAGAGAGAGAGAGAGAGAGAGAGAGAGAGAGAGAGAGAAGAGGGCCTCGGATCTCTTGGAGATGGAGTTGCAGGTGGTTCAAAGCCACCCTACTGGGGTACTGAGAACCAAACATAGGTTCTCTGCAAGAGCTGGAACCACTCTTAACTACTAAGCCATTTTCTATCCTCAAGAACTTAAAGTATATGGCTTTCATTGAAATTTTAAGTTCTGGAATTTATTTTGATGTAACCTGTGATGTGGGCTTTCAAGTTAGTCCCTCTTACCCATATTGCAATTGCACTTATTGAATGACCGTTTTGTTTTTAAATTACTTGTTTGAGGCCTACCGTTAGAGTCTGTACATTTCAACATGTATATACATAATATATACATTTCAATATGTATCCAGGCCCACCCTCGGTTCTATTCTGCTTTGTGAATGGTTGCCTATAATGCACTCAGCTGCTCTAGTCGTTATAGAGTTAGGACAGATAAATTTGAAAATCTGGTAGAGCACCACTCTTGGCTTTCTCTATTATATTCCAGGTTATTTTCGCCTACTTGTTTTTTTTTCCCAGATAAACTATAGAATATGTTTGTTTAGTCAAAAGAAGTTGTGCTGACACTTTGGTCAGAATTGCTCTGAATGAGAATGATAAAATCTCCATAACACTGAAAGACTATGTATCTTTTAACTGACTTTAGTATCATGGAGATTTCTAACCAGAGGCTTAACATTGTTTTCTTTTTAGAACAATCTTGCACTGTACTTGTAAATTTATTCTTGGATGGGTTTCTTTTTAAATCCTTTTATTCTTACTACAAATGACATTTTTTTCTTCCGGAATATTTTCTTAATCCTCTGTGGTTTGTACAAGAATCTATTCAAATGAATTTTTTTCTCCTAAAGTTTTTTTGGGCATATGATCAAATCATTTACAAATCATACTAAATTTGCTCCCTCTTTTCTAATACACTTTCCTCTTATTTTTTCCTTGTCTAATTGCATTGGCTTATGCCTCCAGTTTTTGACAGTGAAGCTGGTTGCTGTCAAACCGTTTCAGTGAAGGTGGGAGAGATTGCTACAGGAGTCTTCTGGGGGAAATGCCGAGGCCCTAGCCAGGAAGGTCTTCTCTAGGAGCTGGGGAGATGGCTCAACAGTTAGGAGCACTTGTAGAGGACCCAGGTTGGGTTGTTGAAACCCATAAGATAATTTGGTTACCTCTAACTCTAGTTCCCAGGGATCTGATGTCCTCTTATGGCCTCTGTGGGTAGTGTATGGCTAACCATTCAAGTAATATTCATACACATAAAATAAATACTGTTTTAAAATTTAGCTTTATGTATATGATTTTGCCTGTATGCGTCTATGAGATCCATGTATGTAAAGTGTCAGTAGAAGCCAGATGGTGGTGTGAGACCCCCTAGAACTGGGTTTGCAGATAGCTATGAGCTACCGTGTGAGTACTGGAATTGAACCTGGGTCCTCCAGAAGAGCAGTCAGTGCTTTTAACCACTAATCCATATCCTCAGCAAACACCTTTTGAACAGGTTTTTCCTGAACTCTCATCTTGTTTGCCACATCATCTGTGACCCTCACCTGCAGTTGCCAAGTGTGTCCTTAAGCTTGCATCCAAGAGTCCAACTGACTGAAGGTTAAACTTCTCTAAAGATTTGTATCTGTCCTGAACACAGCTAGACATTTTCTTGACTTTTCACTTTTACAGCATTCATGTGTCTGGGTACAATAAACGCTCTAGATGCAAGTTCAAACATACAGGTTCTGTTCACACACACTCCTCACCTTGTTATGGGATACATCACCCAAGGTTCTGATGTTCAAAGGAAGTTCTGATCAATGGCAGGCCCTTCATGAACACTGAGGGATGACTGTCTCTTTTCTTCACTGTATTAACTACATATCCCATGACATTATCAATATCCACTTCCCTGACCCCCGATGGAAATGCTGTAAGCTCTTCCAAGGCAGAGCCCTACCCTCTCCCTCTGCTGTTTTCCTGAGCCTATGCTTGGCCTGTCAGACAGGGTCAGTGAAAGGACAGGCTCACAGATCTCCTCAGACTGCCTCATTTGGAAGGCACTCTTTGCAATACCTGCCCATCACCTTTCACAGTGATTCCTGTTAAAACTGTCTTCTGTCATCTCAGGACCCTCACCCTTTCATCCAGACCCCTGTCACTATGCCTCTCCACCTTTGTCAGTAAGTGTATATGGAAAAGGAAGTCAGGAGAGGTTGAGAGACTGGCTCAGCTCATGCATGGCAGAGTTGGATTGCACCACTGGCCTAAGGTTCCTTCCACTGGGCTGTGCTTCTTCTTAGTTGATTGTTCCTCAGAGCAGCAGCTGTGAAGATTTTCCACTTTGGTAATGGACCATGATTTCTCTTCAGAGATGCTGGCTGAGGAGCAAAGAGGAGAGACATCTTGTCCCCAGAAGATGCTTTTAACTTCGCTCTTGCCTGCAAAGGGTAGACTATGTTAAAGCTGGTAGGTAAGGCAGGGAGGGCTTCCAGTGGCAAGGTGATAGTGTGACAGAGACAGAACATGCAGCAAGTAGCCTGGAATGCAGGCCTCCACTGCTGGTGCCTCTGGAAACATCCGTACTGATTTGGTGACATTGTAGAGAATGTCTCTGACCTGGCACACTGCTCACTGGGTACTAGGTAACCCTCCCCGTACACACAGCTCTGTTGTAGCCGTTTGGTCGTTCTAAGAGAGATTAAGGGACTATCCCAGACTATCTCTTCAGGAGTATGTGTCCTCAAGAGAAAATTAACAGCACCTACTGTATACTCCACCCCCCAGCCCCAGCCCCACACTATCATTTCAGTTCTCTCATGGCACAAGTTGGCTCTAATGACCATCAGAAATGGAGCCTCAGAGATGTAGGGGATTGTAAGGTCCTTCCTGTGTGTAGTGTCAGGACCTGGGGTTCCAAACTAGAGATTCTGATGCCCATGCTCCCTGTGGTTTTCATGTTAAATACGACAGGGTGCTAGTCCAGGGTGGCATCTGGATTCTAACAGAACAAAATGAGAAAAGTTTAGTCCCCACCCCGAGGTTGATGGGAGTAGAAGAGGTGTTAGGTGTTAGGAAGGGCACCAGAAAGAGAGCTAGTTCACCAAGGAAAGGGTAAACAGTGTTGTCTGGCTGTAAGGAGAGATGAAAGGGATTAAACCAAGGCTCTGCTTTAAGGCCAGCTTCTGAGTCAGCAACACTGAAGGCCGTGCTCCTTGAGGGGTGACCTTGGCAAATGATGATGCCAATAAAATCTAGCTTACGTGTCACCAGCTACTCGGGGCCAGGCTGGATTCTGATTTTACAGAACTTTTCATTAACTAGCATTTACCCTCTACTCTTACTCCCCAGCCTACTTCTTCCCCTAGACATTGTCAAGCTTATGCCCTATTCTGACTCCTTGTGTACCTCTGCAGGTTTATGTGTCCTTAGACGTTCCCAGAGACTAACAAATGGTTTGTGAAGGGGAGTTCATTAATGTGGGCATCTGGCAAGAGGGTCTCCTAGGATCCTAGAAATCTGCAGGTCCAGGAAGATACAGGGAGAGCCCTACTGGTGGCTTTGAGTTTCCTTGGTCCTGGTATAGGACCTTCCTGTTCCACTAACTCCTCTAAAGGGAGCTGAATGGAGTGACCACCCTGCATCACCCTCTTGCATGCTTCAATGTCACTATCAGACTGGAAAATCTTGCAGGGCTCTGACTTTCCAAAGACTCTGGCTGCCTTCCATTCCTATCTCCATCAGTAGCTCTTTAACACGCAATCCAATATCCTGGTGAATGTCACTGTGAAACTGAACCTGGTGTCAGCCGCCTGGCCCTAATCCCTGTCAGTCTCCTGCCCTGCTCAGAGCTTACCCAGCACTGGCCTCCTGTGGCTAGATCTGAAACTGACTTGGCCTGAAGGTAGCAGTTCATACCTACCAAGGGATGAAAGGGCTGAATGAGAAACTGCTGCCCTTAGGAATCTGGATCCTTTTAAACGAGGTGACAAGTGATCTACAAACTACACACAGGCCTTGGAGAAGGTGAAACCCCTGTCAGGGAGCATCGTGACAGGAATGGGCCCTGCCAAACTGGAAGTCGGAGCTGAAGATTATAGAACGATAATGTTGGAGTTAGCTACCCTCAAGTTTTCTGAGGTCAAGGGTAGCAGGAACTCCCTAACTGCATCCCCTTACCTTTAACTCATATATGCTCTGACCCATGAAGGCACATGTGTAGCCTAGAGGTTGACATCAGGGTGTCTCCTGTTCTCATTTCCAGGGTCTTTCACTGAACCTGAGCCTCCTCTTTTCAGCTGGATTTGCTGGTCAGCGGGCCTCTTACCCCTTTGTATCCACCTGTCTCTCTCCCCTCAATGGTGGAGTCACAGGAAAACCACATGCCTGGCTTTTTCTGTGGGCACTGGGGTTCTGAGTTCAGGTCCTCATGCTTGTTCATCAGACACTTACCTTATCTGCCGAAACATCTCCCCCAGCTTCTGCTCAAACCCACCCCAAAGAAAAAGAAGCTCACATAAGCGTAACGAAGCCCTATCACACTTACATACTTGTGTGCACACACCCTGAACACATGGACCTGCCCCTCACTTCTCCAGTCAACTTCCTTTTCACTTCTGAGACAGATGATGACCCTGCGAGACTATGCTTGTTGAGTAGTTTATCCAAAGGGACAGGGTTCTGACAGATGGGCATAGCCCTTGACCTGACCTTCAGAAGAACTTCAGTTAACACCTGCTGTCATGTTACACTCAGCCTGAGAAACCAAAAATAGTACTACTTCTTGTCACCCAAAGAGTTTATTAATATGCAGGATCGTCTCTACCTCTCCATCACTTTGCATCCCCCCTTCCCCTTTGGACACTGGTGTTTTCTTTCCTCTTCTGTCTCCCCATCTCTCCCCCTCCTTCCTCTCCCCTTCCTCGTTCATATCATCATCATCTTCTTCTTTTCCCTGAGTCCTCCCTCCTTCTCTTCTCCTTGTTCTTATGAATATTCTTGTTGTGACTAAATGGCAGACAAGAAGCAGTTTAAGGGAGGGAGGGAGGGAGGGGGGCTCTGCCTTGGCTCACAGTTCAGGGCTCGTCCCGTCACACCCACGGGAAGGCAGCAGGGTCTTTCTCCCATCTGGACAGAGGAAGAACAAAGCTGGTGCTCCGCTCAAGGGGAAAATGACTTTCTTCTTTTTAGTCAGCCTATAGACTGGTGCTGTCCACAGGCAGAGTAGGTCCTTCTTCCTTAGAAAGTCTTCTCTGGACACCATTGCAGACATGCTCAGAGGGGTGGGTGTGTCTCCCAAACCTAGACGAGCAGACAGTGAGACCAAACCGCCTCCCTCTTCTCCCTTCCTTCTCTTCATTTTAATCCCCGCCCCCTACTTTTCTCTCTTTTCTTCTCTACTTTGCTTCCTTCTTAAACTGAAGAATGGCAGTATTGCCCCTTTTGTGCTCATGAGAGTCTTAGCGTCTAGAATTGGTCCTCATGTTGAAAGGCACTAGAGACTCTCCGAATCCTTCTTCTTCATTATCTTTTCTGTCTTCTCATTGTCTCTTTTTTTTTCTTGTTCATTCTCTTATTCTCTTGCTCAGAGAGCCTGTCATATGCTGCTCTCTTTTCAGTGTACCTGGAACGTTCATAGGTGAGCACTCCCTTATTTCTCCCATTGCTATTTCTTTAGCTCATTTTTTTCCCTGTGTGCACTGACCCCTTCTTTCTAAGGGGGAGTATGTATATTCCCAAGAACTGGTTCTTCTTTCTTGCCTTCCCGGGACACATATTTTAGGCTTAGAATACACATAGGTGCTTAGGAAATGCTAACCAATACTTTGCTGAGAATTTTGGGTTTAAGAAGTAATTTCTAATTGATTTAAAAAAAGAAATATGAAGAAAGTGAAACAGAAAAAATGTAAGCAGGAGGCATTGGGATATAGGTTAAGTGTTGATAGAAAATTCTGCTTGAATGTGCATGTGTATATGTATATGGTATGGTGTGATGTGTATGTGTGTGTATGTATGTATGGTTTCTGTGTGTGTTATATGCATGTGTGTGTTATGTGGTGTATATATGTATGTGTTTTGTAGTGTATGTATGAGAAGGATATGTGTTTCTATGTGTGGTGTATGTGTTTGAGGTGTGTATGTGATAGATACACATGTGTGTTTGCTCTTAGAAGTATACATATGGTTCTTTGGATCCAAGGAAAAGTTAGACTCATTAAACTGTTTGCCAACCACCTGTGTGTAGGCATGTCTACACAGTCCTTAGATCATCTTCATTTGGAGTGCCCCTTTTTTGAACAGTAACAAGCCTACAGTAATGATGGAGCCGAGGCCAGAATGCTAATGAGCTATGCTGAAGAAATGATGCGAGAGCATCTTGCAGACTGTAATTAACACATGGCCTCTATTATATCCTATCAGAGTCCTATCTGCTTGCTGACTAGTGATTCCCCCCAAATAATCACGCATCTTTCAACATCTCCACATGAGGGCTAATTGCAAAGAGTTCCTGCCTAGAAAGGCCACTTGGAGCAATTTGGGGACAATTAAATGGGCACAAGCAGCCACTGAGCACAGTTACCTGGTCTTGAACACATAGTGAGTGAAATGTGGCACAGGAATGAAACCTGGAGCCACTTTTCAGGCTGCACCTGCTCATTGTCCATTTACATAACAATCCTACGGACACTGTAGATGCAGGGGAATGGGATATGCAGATCTGAAGATGGTCAGAATCGGAGGGGTGGCCAGGGCCAGCTCTGGGTAAAGCTGTCTTTGGTGTGTAGCTTGTGTACTTAGCTTTGGCTCTGCTCTATGTCTTCACCTACTGCACTGGCTCTCTCTGCTTTGCTTCCTTCTTAAATTGAAGAATGACATAGTTTTGTCACTATTGTGTTTGTGAGAGTCTTAGAATCTAGAATTGGTCCTCATGGTGAAAGGCTCAAGTAGAGACCCTCCAATATTCTTACCATCTATACAGAAGGCCAGCCAGGGTCCCTGCTAGGCTTGGCTGCTCAGGGCCCTGACAGAAACCTGAGAAATTAATTGAACTTCTGTTGGGCAATTCTCCGCCCAGGCAATTCTCCAGCCCCCTGTGGCTTTCACATTTGTCTTGGAAGAGGACCAAGCAGGAGGAGAGTTTGACCAAAATAGGTAGAACTGAATCATAAGAGCCAACCAGGGCAGACACTACAGTTCAAGAGAAAAAGTCAGGTGGGTGGGGGAGAAATTGCAGATCATCAGTGAAGAACAGCTTTGCTAGGAAGAATGCACAGCCACACCCTAGGAGAGGACAACTGGTAGCCATACATAACACTTCACAGGGAGATGAGCATACACTGTAAAGACAATTCCTTTCCCACCCCAGAGAGGGCCACTTGGATCTCTGCTGGGAGGCAGAAATAACCAGGCCATAGAACCAGGCCCTGAGTCTTCCATCCTGACGTCTTGTGTCCAGCAAACAGGGGGCATAGGGAGACAGTGATTAGCATTATGTTCAGCACTGTGTGGTGGTCCTCTGAGAAGGGAGTACCAGTTGCATCATGTCTTTCTTCCTCAGTGTTTTGCTTTGGGTATCAAAGAGGTGTCAGTAACTCCTACCCCTAACTCATGAAATTGCTGTAAGGCTATCCAGTAGAGGGTGTGAGGAGGAATGGCAATTGCTCTAGGGTGGTTTGGGCAAGTACAGAACAGTATAAGGATAGATGCTACAGGATAGAGAGTTTCTCAGTAGAAATGAATGCACGTACACTTAGGAAATTCAACTGCTAAGTTGTAGTACTGAGTGCAGACTTAATTAGCTCTGAAAAGAAACAAACAAACAACAAACTCACACCAATATATCTAATTGGGGTCAATAGAAGGGAGCTGCCAAAATACTAAGCAGGGCAAAGGTTAGGGTCAGCACTGTTGACCTCTGTCAGTTAGTTTTTGGTGAAGGTGCCATGGCTTTCTTATAGTCTTTGAGGACACACACAGATATGGAAAGGGAGTGGTACCATATTTACTGCCCTCTGTATTCAGTCTATTATACAATGACCCTCTGCTCTGTTCTCTTCAACCACTAAATTGTCGTAGAAAATGGGCAGGAATCATTCTGTTCCAGGGTGAAACTTGGCCCCCGGAACCTGGATGCCAAAGTCTTCATATCACAGTGTGACTCATGACCCATAGGTGCAGAAGATCACTGTAGGTGGGCATTGTGACACCTCCTTCATACCCTACTTGGGTGGGTCTTTATGGAGTGAAGCAAGACTCCTGATGACTTTACCATAGAACCCTACAAGGCCCTGGAATCCCTTGAGATAATCTGGAAATAGTCCAGCTGATACCCACAAGCATCATTGTTCAGGACAGAGATCTGAGGAACTCTTCCCCTGAGCCTCTGACCTGAGCACTCGCTCATTTCTCATTCTATCCTGCGAGTCAAGGCCCATCAATGTCTGCTTGCCCCTCACCTACATTCCATCTAATCTCCAGGGGAAAGGTACTGCTCTCTCCCTGCACCCCTTATTTCCACTTATCAAAATACTTGGTGAGTGTCTAGGAGTCAGGTTTCGTGAAGGATGATAGGATAGTCACATGGGAGGAGAGGAAACACCAGGATGTGGCTGGTGTGTGTGTAGCTGGAAGAGCACCTGGGGGTGGCAAGCCATAGAATTACAGCCCACAGACGGGAACTGAAGGAGGGCAGCTTCTAGGTCAGGATAAAGACACAAACAACTTCAATGTTAGGAATCAAGCAGCCTTTCAAATATCTGTCTCTAGCACGGCCGCTACGGCCTTCACCACCTGCTGCAGTATCTCTGAGCACCTGCTCTCTCTAATCCTCCTCACTGTCTCTATCAGTGTCCTGTCCACTACAGACACCTCATTCTCTCTCCCAAGCCCATTCCTCCCATCCTCCACTGCTGTAGTTTGTGAGTTCCAGGAGCTTAAGGAAAAGAACCTTCACAAGACATTAAGGTCCAAGGAGAGGGCACTCAGGGTGAAGGTGTACATAATGAACTCCTGGACTTAAAAGATAAAGGATTTTCTGGTTACAAAAATAAATCCCCATGCTGTATCTGCCATCTAGACTCATCCTTAGTCAAGGAAGAGGATAAAATAAATTATGTGGTCCCACGGTGCCTTCTGAATGCCTTGGCCCCACACAGCATGAGATAGCCCACCACTAGTACACTTCTATCATCCTCTGCCAGCCCACACAGAAAGCTATATATAGAGAGGGGAGCCATTCACAAGTTTATGTGAAGCTGCATTTCCCCTTCCTCTTTCAGGAGACTTTTTTTCCTCCAAGCCTGATATCTCATCCTTCAATGGAAGTCTTTGTTCTTATTGAATGATTGTTATGGTTCAGAGTGCAAGTTGGGGGCATGGGAGGAAGAATATCAGAAGGTTATGTTCCCTTTTAGTTCTGCTACCTGAGCACACGCCAGTATAAATCAGAGTGATTTGGGGGTGGGGAGCAATGGCCAATGAGTCCTGAGTCTTATCCTGGGAAGGTGAAAACAGTCAGAAAGAAGATGGGGACAATGGCTCAACAATGCTGCAAATACGCCTGCTGCTATTGAGTCACATGCGTGTGTTTAAAATGCTGAAGACAAAAGGAAAGCGGTGAAACAGTGGCAAAAGTTAGCATCTGTTGACATGGAGGGAGGCGGTTAGTGGAAACAACAATGAAGAATCTTCAGATTGCTTCCTTAGATGGTGCTTGGTGGAGTGCCAAGGATATTAGCTTGCTTTTCTGTCTCTGATGAATGCCATGACTGTAAGCAATTTGGGAAATGAAAGGTTTCTTTGGGTTGCAAGAGCCAATCATAGTCCGCCATGAAAGGAGCCCTGACAACTGCTGGGAGAGAGGAACTGAGACCATGAAAGAGTACTTCCTACTAGCTTGCTCAGCTTACTTTCTTACATAACTCAGGACTACTTGCCTAGGTATGGTGCCACCCACAGTGGTCTGGGCCCTCCCACAGTTGTTAAGAAAGGAAATGCTCCATAGACTTGCCTACAGGCAATCTGATGGAGGCACTCCCTCAGTTAGAGTTCTTTCTTCCCGTGTAACTGTAGCTTTTGTCATACTACCCAGCACTGGCACCATCCTAAAGGATATTGGTCAGCAATTCTGGTGACCACAGGTGCTCAGGTGCTTTGACTTATTGGCTACATTTCTGAAAATTTACTCATTTGCCTTTATATGTACAAAATGGCAATGACATTGTAGTAATGCCAGGAACAATAGAAGACTGCCTTTGGAAAGACCCTGGGTGTTTATATAGGAGAAGCTGTTAAAATGCAACAGTGCTATTCTATATGATGTAACTGTGTGTTTATGAGAGAAAGGGAGGGAAGGAAGGGGAAAGTGGGAAGTAGGAGGGTAGAAGGGAAAGACTTCCTGTACTAATCTTCAAAAGTCTCCAGTAGGATATGCGATAGTAAGAGTTGTATAGCAAAAAAACAGCAAAGAGTAAAATCACGTGAGCAGAAGAGAGACACATTGGACGTGTTCGTCTGCAGAAGGGAATGCTGGATAGGAAGGGAGTGAAGGCAGCAGGCACATGCTCTGGGCTCTTCTATCCTTCCATCCATACTAATCTCCAAAAGCAGATTTTACAGGGGAACTTGTTTTGTTTGTTTTATAGTTGACAGAACTTCTCTGTCTTGACAAGGACATTTTTCAGGAATGCACACCCCTTTCGGAGTTGTCTTCTCCCTTGTAGCATTCTTGGAAAAGCAGAATGCCCCAACAGCAGCCTGTCTGCCACAGGCTTTGTGAGCATTCAATTTTCATGAGGTGTTTATGCTAATTTTCTAAAATATCTGGATAAGTGTGTGATTAGGGCACAGTGCAGCTTGAGGTTGCTCTAATCCCTCCTCAAATACCCGACCGTTATCATGCTGGCTCCAATACCCTGCACAAGGCCCAGAAGATGGTGTTACAGAATACATCTGTAAAATGGTAATGATTTAATAATAATTCATCATGAAATGTTTCAAATATGTGTGCGTGTGTGTGTGTGTGTGTGTGTGTGTGTGTGTGCACTCGCGCACGTGTGCACCTGTGTGCGGCATTTTTTGTGTTTGATGATCTCAGAGCCAGGCCCTCAAAACTGCAACTAGAGTTGGGTAATTACATAATCCCAGAGGTGGCTCCACAGTCCAATAAAAATTTGGTCATAAAAATAATTAGATTGCAGGCTATTTAAAAATGTGGTCCCGAGGGCACAGCCACAGACTATTTTCTGACTGCCTTCAGAGGGAGGATTTCAAGTTGAGAACAAGCTGAGAAGAAAAAAAGTTTTAAATTTAGGGATAGAGACAGCAAAATCAATATCTAGGACATAAGCCTATTGCAGGTGGGGTTTATAGGAAGAGGCAAACCTTTCTCTAAAGATTCTGTGGGGCTGTGTTCTTCAGTGGGTGCAGGCTTCCCTAGTGGAGCCCTTGCTTGTCTCTCACACAGTTTACACACGTGACCAGAGAGCAGGGCGCCTGGCAAGCTAATGATTCCCTCAAGAGGAAAGTTATGGGATGTCTTCTGGAAGCTGAAGGGCCAGTTTGTTTCAGGACAAATGTTCCTATTGTGCTGCATGGCCTTCACCTCAGCCAGTTTCTCACAGCTGGTCTGGCACAGGTGTAGCTTTAAGGGTAGAAAAAAAGGTATTTATCTGTTTGGGCCAAAGTCAGCAGCTGAAGTAGCCTGAAATGCCGTCTTTCCCTGGAGCAGAACTCTCCCCTCCCCAGGGTGAGGATGAAAAGTCACAGCCCAGCCAGGTACTCTAAATCAAGTCTCCTGTAAGGAAGAAACTTCCTGATGAGATTTGTCCGTGGGCAAGTTGGCTTTTCCTTTTGGTGATGGATATCTTTTTTTTTTTTTTTTTTTTTTTTCGAGCTGGGGACCGAACCCAGGGCCTTGTGGTTGCTAGGCAAGCGCTCTACCACTGAGCCAAATCCCCAACCCCGGTGATGGATATCTTAAGACTCAATGATGTGTTCTACAAAGATGTCAACGGTAACTCTGTAATAGGACCAATCAACTCTTTTTCTTTCTCCATCCTCCCTGGACACCAAATATTTCAGCCTCTAGATGCCAAAATGTGTATTGATTTTTTTTTTTTGCCCTTATAACAACCAGATCTCCAACACTAACTGAGTGTGCCGTGGTTCAATTCAGTTCTGACACTGTTTGGAATCTGCCGGGTCAATCCTGTCCTCCAGAATGGCCCTGCTTCAGATACCAGTTGCTCGATCCATGTTATGACCTCTGTCCGGCTGACTGGCTACAGATTTGGAGGTTCCAAAGTCCCTCTGTGAGTTCAGTACTTTTCTAGACACCTCACAGAATTCAGGGATGTACTTTCTAGTTTTCCACTTACTATAAAGGACCTTGATATATGGAACAAAAGGAAAAAGAATGAAAGAAAAAAGGAAGGAAGGAAGAATCCCAGATGGGGGAGATGTGCATGGAAAGATAAGACATAGGGGATTGGGACATGAGACAGGTGGTATAGAGTTGCAGAGTCCCCCACAATAGAAATGCCACCTGCCAGTCACTTCCTAGTGCTAAGCAATGTGGAAAGCTCTGTGAACCCAGAGGCCTCATGAGATAGTCATGAATGGTTAAATCACTGCACATGGAGACCCAGCAGAGCCCTAGCCAGCTTCTTCCTGGAGGTCAGGGAGTAGAGTTGAAACTGCCCACCTTCTAACTACAAGGTCATTCCCCTTGGCCATCAGCCAGCCGCTAAGGCTTCCAGGGGCCCTTAGCCAGGGTTCATCTCATTTGCATACACAAGGGCTTCATTTTGGAGACGGTGGAATAGGAGCCAGGAAACCACTTTGGGAATGAAATATCCATTTCTTATTGTCAACAATATTCTCAAAGGCTATGATGGGGACAGGAAGGACTCTGATTAAACGAGACATTCTATCAGCATATTCCATTGGGGATTTTCACCAGAAGCATGGGGAGTTCCTGTTCTGGTTTGTCACTAAGGCTCAGAGAGCCCCCAGGGTAGAGGACATGGTTCCTATTGGCCTGTGGCATGGCCATTTCTCTTTCCTATGGCAACTTCCAGCAAACCCCTCAGCACAGCGCTGAGCTTGTGACATCAAGATTCTTGATCTTGTTCCCCTCTAGCTCCTGGAATCTCTTTCAGGGAATATGCCTCTTAAAGATGGGAAGTGAAACGACTATTCAGACAAGAAAATGCTTATGGGCTTGCAAGAGAATCTCAGTGATCATATCCGATTGCGGCAGTGCTTGGTAACACCTCCAAGTTCTTCCTTGTGTCCCACTGCGGGCTAACCAGATATGTCAAATCCCACAAAGACTGCTGGTTGTGCTGCTTCCCGGGAATGCCGATCATCTGTGTTTCTTAGTTTGGGACCAGGAATGCAGAGCTGGGTTCCACAAGCATAAATGGCAGATGAATTCAAATGGCTTGGGGAACCAAACAGTGTTCTCTCTGGGTCCGAGCCGACCTCTCCCAGTTCCTTCTGCTCATCCAGTGCAGCTGCACTGCCACTGCAGCAGAGAAGGCAGAGGCTGCTGGGAACAGCCCAAGGATACATAGCAGTGGTGGTCTCCTACCGTGAGCCCTTGTCTCCCTTTTTCTGTGCAGTCCTCAAATTCGAGTTTCTTAACACCTTTTCAAAAATGTCCTGAAAGTCCTTTTAAGAAAAAGTGTCACATTATTTTAATTATTTTTAATTAGTTTTTTACATCCTGACTTCAGTTTCTCCTCCCACTTCTCCTCCTAGAACTGCCCCATGCACCCCTCCCCCCTTGTCTTCAGAAAAGGGCAGAGCTCCTATGCATATCTACCAAACACGAAATATTCTGTGGCAGTAAGACAGGCACCTCCCCTTGTACTAAGGCTCAAAAAGGTAGCCCAGTATGAGGACAAAGGTCTCAAAAGCCAACAAAAGAGTCTGTCAGAGACAGCCCCTACTCCCACTGTTGGGAGTCCCACACGGAGACAAAGCTACACTCCTGTAGCCTCTATGCAGAGGACCAATGTCAGACCCACGCAGGCAGGCAGATTGTTGGTTCAGTCTCTGTGGGCCCCTGTGAGCCCAGGTTTTCCTGGTTCTGTGGGTTTTCTGGTGATGTCCTTGGGAAGGGGCGGGGTTCTTATGGCTTTAAATGTTGCTTAGCCGTGCATCTCTGCTTCTTCCCGCCAGATCGCCCAGCAGCACCAACAACCTGGTACGCAAAAAGATCTTACACCGCGCCAGGTTGAACCCCGGCTGAGAACCACTGCTTTGGCGAGGTTCTGATGGGATGACCACGTGTGTTGCTGAACAGGAATTTAGCCTTTACTCTTGGCCCTTCTACCGCATAGGCTTTCTTCCTCCCTGTCCTTTGTCCGAAGTCTCACCTTCCTTCCACTGAGACTTTCTCTCCTGAAGCCCCTCCCTTTCATGTCCTCTCTTGCTGATGTTTGCTTCGCTCCACCTCAGCATCCACACCTCAGCATCCACACCTCAGCATCCACAGGAGCTTGACCTGAAGCCTCAGCTGATGAATCTGTTTTAGGCTTCTAAGGATCCAGGACAAAACTTCACTCTAGCAAGCATTCCCAGGGACCAATTCAGTCCATGGCGTACAGCTATACCCAGGTGGCATTTCTTAATTGGTCCTGAACAGGAGACCTACATAGCTAAAATCAGACTATGGAACATGTGCTCTCGGAAGGGCTGACACATCCTGGCTACTTAAGATGGTTGAATATGAACCAGCCTTTCTGAACTGATCAGGAAAAAAAGAAAGGCCTTGGGCTAGGAAGATGCCTCAGTGGGGAACGTACTTACTGTACAACAGGAGGACTTGAAACTGAATCTCTAGCATCCATGTGGAAACTGAGCATCAGAATCAGACATCTGTAACCCCAGGGCTCAGGGGTGGGCAGAGAAAAGTATATCTTGGGGGCTTGCTTTTCAGACAGTCTAGCAAAAATGCTGTGTTTCAGGTTTACTGAGAGACCTTGTCTCAAAAAATAAAAAATCCCTTCTTTACAAAAAGTCATTACTTTGTAAGCTAATTAAAAATATTATTTAAAATGTTTGAACAGAGGTACCTCACATGAATGGATAATATTCTTCCCAAAAGCTTAAGGTTATTAAATGAAAATTCCAGTACCAGGTGTGGGGTGCCTCTCTACAAGCTGTTGGTTAGGAAGGCCCCAAAGGTCCCTAAAACATTACAGTGTCCTGAGTTGCCACCAGAGAGAGCGTGAGGCCTCACTGCTGAAGAGACCATATACTGTGGGTCACGAGCCACTAAATCAAGAGGGATCTGAGTTGGGAATTTTTTGCCTGTTGGCAAGCTTTCATAGTGCCAGAAGGTAGTACACACAGCTGTGAATACAGGAAAGTCATTCGTTTTCATACCTAACTATGGACCACGTGAACTACAGAAATACTCAGCCTGGAAAGATGTACCCAGTGGTGTAATAGTGGCATGACTGTCATGGGGGTAACTACCTACTCTCTGATTAGATTGCAGTCTACTCTGCAGGAGAGAACTCATGCCTGGTCTGCAAGCCTGGTCAAGATCTCAGTGGCTGGGGAGTGGGGTCATAGACTCTAGAAAGGAGCCTACTGCTGCTGTCCTGCCAAATGCCTTCTAAATACTTAGATTTATAGCCATAGATGGATGCTGATCTCAGCCTTCATCAGAGAAGCTTTCCCTGTGCAGAGACAACCGTTCAGGGTACAAAACATAAGTGTCTACAGAGTACTCGCTCAGCCCTAAACAGAGCATGTATCTCACCCCCTTCATCAAGGACCATCGTGGGAGAGCTGCAGACTTATCTGTAAGCGCCAGAGGATGCCCAGAGTGCTTCAGAGCAGCACCTTCTGACCACATTGCCATTGCATTTGGGAACCCACTGCAGCTGTGGTTACTTTCAACAGGATCTGCCTAAGATTAGGCACATTACCATTTTACCATGGATGGGGGAGGGGCTTATGGGGCCCCAGCCCTCACTGAGGAGCTATGGACATTAATGGGAGTTGGGGGAGAGAGTATCATCTTCTGTAGTGGTGTAGCTATTGGTAAGATGCCAATGTTCCAGGAAATAGCTCTCCACTCATGTTCATGCAAGCAGTCATAACTGAACCCAGGAGATTACAAAAATAAAGGATTTCAGAGTAGTAGTTTGTTGGGAAGATTTCAGTGGGAGAGAAGGCGATGAAAAAGGATGGTAGGGAGTGAAAAGGACCAAAACTTAATGCACACTTAAAATCACTACAGGATTAAAAATTATATGTATATGTGTATGTTCATGTGTATATGCATATGCTATGTATACACACACACACACACACACACATTAAATGGAAGGTTATTAGCTCTCAAGTTCATAACAACCTGTAAATACAGAGTGGAATCCTAACATCAGCCTCCATGTTGTCTCCACTGCTTCTCTCTCTAAATCTTTTCTCCCACCCATCTTTCCTTTTTGTCCAGTGACAGGCCTCATTCTATCTTGTACCTGCCTTCACCTGTGTAATGACATCATCCCACAAATGACCATGAAACAAAATGGTCATTTTTCTCCACATACTACAGTGACTGGAGCATCGTTAATTTGTATCTTGAGAACTTGCTCTAATGAAGTTCTGAGTTTGACACTTGCAGAAAGAATGCAGCATTTGAAGGGGGAATAAAAAAATGTGGCTTCCCACCAGTTCTGTTGTGTCAGGAGCAAGTCTCCTGACCTCCGAGACGTCATTTGTAAATGAGAAAAATCTCTTGCGGTCTTGAGAAATCTTTCTCCAGTAGAAGTGGCTCCTCCTTATACTACCAAAGACTGACTGTGGGTTTTGATTGTAGCACACCATGTTCTAGCCTGGGAAGGCATTTGACCCATGCTGGGCCAGTGATCAAGCCTTTTGAATTCAGTGCAGGACTGGAAAGTGGGCATATATATAACTGTAGCATGGCCCAACAGAGTCTGTCATCGGGGTTTCTGTTAGGAGCGACTGGCATCTCTGTCTTGACTCATAACTCAGACTGACTGGAAACGAGTCTCTGCCATCCATAAAAATTACATAGAACACAGAGCACCTGCATGACAAGTTTATTTTAGTGATGGCACCAAGAAGCAGCCAGCATTTCCATATGTTTGGGTTCTGTGTGTGCAGATTCGATCAACTATGCATTTGTTCTTAAAAAGGTATCTGTACCAAATGTGTACAGATATTTTTCTTGTCATTAGTCCCCAGACAATACCATACCCTACGACTGCTTAAATAGCACTAAGCATTGTGAATTAATTTGGAGAGGACTTAAAATAGGGTGTGCCGTATGCAAATACTATGCCATTTTATTTAAGGAATTGAGCATCTGTGAAGCTTGGTGTTCTAGGTGGATTTGGAACACAACCTCCGTGGATTCTGAGGGATGGCTATATATAGGAGAGCAGTCGTGATGTCTGCAATCTACATACTCAAACTATACACTTAAGAAAACCCAGCGGGTTGAGGAGATGACTTCGTGGGTAAAAGTGCTTGCTGCGAACGGCCGAGGACCTGAATTGGGATCCCAGTCTCCTGGAAAAGCCGGGTGTAGCTGCACACCTCTGTAACCCCATTGTAAGGGTTGGAGACAGGAGAATCTCTTGAGTCTCACTAGTCAGCATAGAAAACACAGAAAGCTCTGGCATTACTGAGCCACCCTGTCTCAAGAGAATATGGTGGAGCATAATAGAAGATACACAGTGTTCTCTTCTGGTCTCTCTGTGTAAGTAGGAACCTGTACCCCACAGGAGCATACATACATATAACACACACACACACACACACACACACACACACACACACACACACACACACACAGACAAAATAGCATACTGAGTCAAAAGGATTGTGAAATTTGAAAGTAGCCTGTGGTGCACACCAAATCTCTAATTTACACAAAAAACAAACCCCAAACAAACTACAAAGCCACCACCACCAAAACCCCACAAGGTGGTACAGCGAGGCAGAGCCACAGTCTAAGCTGACTTAGAACTTTGAGATGTGTTAGACCCCTTCTCTTACTAGTGTCTTTGTTCATAAGATTTGTTCTTCTCTCAACGACTCCTCCTTCCCTACCCATCATTACGTTTGTCCATTCTATATCCTTGTGTGTGTGCACATGTGTGCACGTATGTATGGCATGTGTGTTTGTGTGAATGGTGTAAGTGTGTGTGGTATATGTACATGTTCATGTTTGTGTGTATGTATGTGCATATGATTTATGTGTGTGATATACATGTGCGCATATGTGGTGTATTTATGTGCATGTATGGTATATGTGAGTATTCATGTGCACATGTGTATGTGTGTGGTTTGTGTGTACATGTGCACATGTACATCTGTATATAGTATATATGTATGGTACAGGCACATGTGTGTGATGTGTGTGTATGTGTGTGTGTGTGTGTGTGTGTATTTGTGAGTATGTGTGGAGGTCAGAGGTTAATGTTGGGTGTCTTCTTTTACGGATCTCCACCTTATCTTTTGAGACAGAGCCTCTTTATTGAATCTGGAGTTTACCAATTCAGGTAGGCTCAGGCCAGTAAGCCTCTGGGTTGTCCCCCTCACCCCCCAGCACCGGGGTTACATGCAGCCACGACTTTCTTTCATATGGTGCTGGAGGTCTGAGCTCTGCTGCAGTAATTTTTTTACCCACTGAGTCATTTCCCCAGCACCATAGATTCTTTTTGTAAAATTTTATTTATATGTTTATAAGTGTGTAAATTTATGTAGACCACATGCTTGTAGGTGCCATCAGAGACCAGAGGATCCCCTTGGAACTGAGGTTCCTAGCAACTGTGAGGGCTTCACGTGGGTGCTGGGAGTCAAACCCAGGTTCTCTGCAAGATCAGTAAGCATTCTTAGCTGAGGAGCCATAGTTTCAGGCCTCTGCAGTCGGATTTTGTTTCGACAGGATCTCGTCCTACAGCTCAGTCAAGTCTGCACCTCACTATGCAGCCCCGGCTGGCTTTGAACTCTTAGCAATCCTACTGCCTCAGCTTCCTAAGCTGCATGCACCACAACACCTAGTATTTCTCTATATTCCTGAAGTTTATTTGGTTTGACATGGAAATTCTGAAACTGCTTTCTCTTGATTCAAATCTGTCTGTTGTATCTCCCTCCCCTCCAGGCTCCTGCTTTCTACTTTTCTGGGTGCATAAGTTATATTTCTAGAAAACAGCCCAGTGCTGAGCAAGGCAATGGTAGGCAAACATTCCTTTGGGTTGGTGAGATGGATCCATTTGCATTTACTATAAATGCAGGGGAGTTTGACTGTATCTTAGCATTTTGTCTTACTTTGCTTTTTTATACTTTACACTTTTTCTCCTCCCTCTTCTTTGCTGTCTTTAACATTTTTCTTTTCATTCCCTATAGATTTGGGAGCCATATGTTTCCTTTTTTTATTGTTTCAGAAGGTACCTCCAAAATCTTAATATGTTGATTGACTTCATGATATTAACTCCATTCATAATTTAACCCTGATGTGACGCTCTCTGTCTAACAGGCTAGTGCTAACTAGCATGTTGGTTCAATTTTGCTTTGACATCACCCAGATCTTTCCTTAATATCATTGCTGTTTTAGAAGCCAGTGCCGATTCACCCTGCCTGTGGTCATCTGAGCTTTGCCCATCCAGGCTGTCTGTTCTTTGTTCCCTCTAAGTTCTGCTTCCTTCCTCCTGAAGTTTGTCTTTTGGACACTTCCTCGTTTCTGTGGGTGATGGTCTGCTCACTTCTCTTTATCTACAGATGCTTCATTTCAAGCCTGTGTTTAAAGCTCAGTGTAGTTGAGCATAGATGTCTAGGTTGATGCAGGTTTTGCTCTGTCCTTTGAAGGGAAGTGCTCTCTCTCTGCTTCTCTGGCCACGCCTCTCCTGCCACCTGTTATTGTCCTCATGCTGCCTTAATGGTCATTCTTTAGATTTTGTTTTGTTTTTGAAACAGGGTTTTACTATGCAACCGTGGCTAACCTGGAACTTGCAACATAGATCAGGTTGGCCTGAAACTCACACAGATCTGCCTGCCTCTGCTTGCTGGGTGCTGGATTAAAGGCACATGCCATTATACCCAACAAGGTAGTTCTGCTCTTACCATGTGTTGCGTTGTTAATTTTTGTTTTTTGAGACAGTCTCACTATGTTGCTCAGGCTGGCCTTTAGCTTACTATCCTCCTACCCCTGGGGTTACATGTATATGCCCTCACATGGAGCTCTATAAGGTTCTTATTGATTTTGCCTAGAACTTGTGCCTAGAATTTACTGAACTCTTTTTTTTTTTCAGCTCTCAGCCACCATGCAGGCTGCTGCACTCCCTCTGTGGTCACCTCCGAGAACTGTCTGTGGTGTGTCCGGCTCTCCTCTCCTTACCATTTAGATTCTATTTGTGTTTCTCAGACTTATGCCTATTCAGCCAGTCACTGAAGGCCAACTGGGATCTAATATGCTAATTATCCTCCCCTGTGGCCATATTTTAAAAGTCTGTAATTCATATTTGGCATTTTTTTTCCTGTTATGGTTCTAAATAATTTTAACTGCTAGTTTTGTGGTCCTCATTATATTCTTGGTTTGCCACAAGTTAATGGCAATCCCCAACAATTTTGCTTTCTTTCTGTATCTAGACATTGGCTATTTCCCCACTGATGCGGTTATTTCCCCATGGGCTTTTCATCTTGGATTGAGTGTGTGTCCTCTCCATTTTTATTCATAGTAGTTTAATACGTGTTCATGCACACATCAGATGCCCAGGAGATACTTGTGTTTGTTGATGATGCAACTGCAAAAAGACACCAGGTCTGTTGTGTAGCTTTTTGTTCTCAGTTCAAATTAAAGTGTTCCATCAAGGCTTAGGAAGTACACACAGCTGTAAGTCTCATGGAGCCCCTGAATCCTAGAAGATTCATGATCCCCTTTCTTAGGTTATACCTGCAGAGGCCATTGCTGAGGAGAGGACATTCTCCGAGCAGAGAAGCTGCCTGCAAATCCTACAGGGAGCTCCAGGGACAAAGAGTCTTGGAGTGACCCCATGCTGGGGTGGTCATTTCAGTGATACAGCTCCCTCTGAGTCATCTCTGCTCCTGTAAGTGACACCACACCCACACCCCCTTAAGAATCCCCGGTAAACCTACTGGCTTACTAAGGGTGACTGAATAGATGTTTGCTCTAGTTGTCCTCAGCAAAAGTCACAGCTTGGTTTCTCTACCACATTTCATGTGTGTGTGTGTGTGTGTGTGTGTGTGTGTGTGTGTGCGCTTTGAGAGTTTTTCACATAATAGATTTTGATCAGACTCACCCCAACCCTTCCCATCTGTACCATTTCTATCCTTACCTCCCTACCCATTCAACTCTGAGTCTTCTTGTTTTCTTTTCCTCTCAGTCAAGGTTTTGTTGCCCAATGCTCTTGGGAGTAGGGTGGATGGAGAGTCCTTGACCTACCAGGGGTCACATCATCAGAGAAAAACAACTCTCCCTTTCCCAGCTGCTAGTAAATGTCAGTAAGTCCTTAGCTAGGGTAAAGCTTTCTACTTACCTCCTCCATTCTGTGCTGGGGTTGTCTGGCTTGAGCTTGCTCGGGTGTTTTGCATGCTGTCAAAGTCGCTGTGAGTTCATAGGTGCATCTGCATCATTGTATCTGGAAAGCAGCATCCTTGAAGTTAGCCACCACCTCTGGCTCTTATAATATCTCTGACCCTTCTTCTAGGAAGATTCACAGTGATGTACTGATCTCCAGGTATAGATGTAGGTTCATAGCCCTATCACAGTGCGAGGCATGGGCTTCATATCACGGAGCAGGACTTTGCCTTTTGTTTGATTTTGTAGGAGTCTCTATACACAAAAGCTAGATGCCCTGGGAAGAAAAGAAGGGAGAGAACTTTCAGGAAAAGGGGACAAAAGAATCTCAAAAGCCCAAGAGGCCCTTTGTCCTGTCAAGGCTCAATGCTCCAGTGTAGGGAAATGTCAGGGCAGGGAGGTGGGAGGGAGTGAGTGGGTGGGTGAGTGGGTGGGGGGAGCACCCTTGGAGAAGCAGGGGGAGGGCGGATGTGATAGCAGGTTTCTTGAGGGGAAACTAGGAAAGGGGATAACATTTGAAATATAAATAAAAAAATCCAATAAAAGAAAAAAAAAACCCTCAAAAGCCTGTAGTCACAGGAGAGAAAAACAATACTGAGCAAAGGTATGTGGGTGAAGAATGCCACTCGCGAGGTGACCCACTATGATCCATGCATGTACCACACGGTGGAAACACAGGGCTTGTGGCAATAGGTTTCGAGAACCACTGTTCTGCTTTTACTAGCAGTGGTCAAGGGCAGTAAAAGGCCAACACCTACCATGTACCAACCGTCATACTGAGAGCTATACCTGGGTTCTCCCATCTGATCCTCACACTAGTGTCTCAAGGAGGCCATTTTATTGTCCCTGCTCTGAAGAGGACATTGAAATGTGAGGAAGCAAGAAACTCAATCCATACCCTATAGCTAGAGAGAGGAGCAGCAATGCCATCTGAATGGAGTTGTGTGCAGAAACGCATAGGCTTCAGTTGGGTCATGTATTTTACTTCAAGGAGCTTGGGGTTCCTTGCTATAGTGGGGACAGTAGGTGGGGACAGAAGACCCTGTTAGTACCAAGCCTGAGGAACAGTATAAGGGCATTTAATAAATCCATTCTTTCTTTTCTTTTTCTTTCAGGTTGTCAAATGACCTCCAAGCTGCTTAGATACTCACCCGCAAGATGTCAGCCTTGTAGGCCTGAGTTCCATGTTGAGTTTATTTAGCTTGGGGACATATCCATGTCTCTGTCTCTGTCTCTTTCTGTCTCTCTGTCTTTATATCTATATCTATATCTATATCTATATCTATATCTAAAACATTTCAAATGTTATCCCCTTTCCTGGTTTCCTGTCCATAAGTCCTCTATTCCGTCCCCCTCCCCCTTCTTCTATGAGTGTGTTCCCCCTCCCCAACCACCCCCTTTCCTACCCTGACATTCCCCTAAATTAAGGGGGATGGTCAGCCTTGGCAGGACCAAGGGCTTCTCCTCTCATTGGTGCCCAGCAAGGCCATCCTCTGCTACATATGCACCTGGAGCCACTGGTCCATCCATGTATAGTCTTTGGGTAGTGGTTTAGTCCCTGGGAGCTCTGGTTGATTGGTATTATTGTTCTTATGGGGTTGCAAGCCCCTTCAGCCCCTTCAATCCTTTCTCTAACTCCTCCAATAATACATCTATTCCTAATAAATAAGTAATACTTTTTCCTTTGTAGACCTGAGGACTTCATACTGGAGCAGCAGAACAGGACATACAGAGAGAGACACTGGCCTCCTCTTCTTCCCTTGGTTGTAAAGCATTGCTCACTGACCTAGAGAGACCAATGTTCTGGTCACTTTCCTGGCAAAGAGGTCTAGGTAGGTAGGATTCCCAGGAAAGGTGTCACACTTGTGGTCACTGGTGTTGGCAAAAAGCCTGGCTGGCTGCTCAAATGCTCGCCTACCTGGGCTGTCTTTTCTGGATGTTGTTTCTACTGTTTCTTGCTCTTACCAATCCTCATCTGTTGTGGTGATGTGAACACAATGAAGGGAATTCTTGCTGGGTCCCCACCTCCTAACACACAGCCAGGATTCCCCATCCCTTGTCCACAGCCAGTACAACCCTTGAGGCTGCCCAGACTAAAAGGGTACCCCAGGATGTGCTGCACAGGCACACCCTACATCTCAAGCATGCATTCTTCCTGAGAAAGGAAAAAAGAGTGAGAAGAGAGGGATCGAGCAGTGAGAGCAAGCAAATGATGGATGGATGGAGGATAGATGATAGACAGACAAAGAAATGTGTCAGGAATCTGCCAGCAGGACTCTGTGATTTACTGTGTATACATGTTCCATTCTCTGGAATGAATTCTATTCTAGCCACACCCATCTGTGCTAGAGAAAAGGATGCTGGCAGGAAGTGATCAACTCTGGTGTTCTAGGTCCCCTTTTCTTTTTTGGGGGGGGGTCCTCTCTAGTTCTCTCTGTTTCATTTCACTTTTTACTCTCATTTCTCTTCCTTCTGTTCTAGAATGTTACCCACTCCCTGCCGCTTCCCCATCCTCCGTTCTGTTCCAGGATGTTGCCCCTTCCCACCACTTTCCTCCAAAGGCATAGTGGGACACCTGCCTTTTCACCCTCCCCCCCATCATCCCCAGTCTCCCCAACCTAGACAAGATCCTGATTTTCCCGTCACTCCAGGACCCACCCACAGAGGTGCTTCAAAGCTCCTGCTTTGATCTGATGCTGCACCGACCCAGTTCCAGGCAGAGGCTCAGAGCTGAGCGGCCAGCTGTAACCACTGTGTTTAAAGCTTAGTGGAGGTTTGTCCTGAGCTTCCTGGGTCCCTGTCCTCAGCGGGTGCTCAGAGTCCCAGATGACATGGGAAAGGACTCTCTGCACGCCCACTTCCAGCCTGGGGACTTGTGAGGCCCTGCACGCTGGTGCACAGCTGGGTGCAGCCACACTGGGGCTCTGTGGGAGCAAAAGGCTCCATGAGTCCTAGAGACCCAGATTAGCATTTTAAAGAATCAACAAGAAGGGAACTCAGAGACCTGCTGGGGACAGGAAAGAGAGGAAAACTCATTGCATAGGGCATGGGTCACAGTAGGCCCATCTGCTGCCCAGGTAGCCTTAGGGAGGGCACAAAGGGTACAGGAAAGGTTTCTAACTCCAGCTTAGGCATGGCAGCAAAGAGGCTTTGGGCATTCTGTCAATCATCTTCAAACAGCACTGTCTCAAGTCTAAAAGGGAACATGTCAGACAAAACCCTCACTACCATGCCTCTCTCCCTGGGGAGGCCTAGGAGAAGTAGAGAGCAGAGGTCTTGGTGACTACCAGGCACGCTGTGAGCAGCAGCTCTCTCTGAGTCTAGATGAAGTATTTGCTTTTAAATTCTAGCGCCCCACCTTCTACATCTACAGAGTGGACCCGATAAGAATTCAACCCAGTAGGAAAGTTCACCCCAGGGCCAACACATGAAGGATGATTTCATCATATATTCCCATTTTGGAACTAAATGAGAACAGTGCATCCCATCCAGTTCTCCTAAAGCCAGTTGCCCCCAAGTTGGTCTTTGCCTCAGGGTAAAGGGCTTCATGCTCAGCACCAAGTTCTCATGCAATGACATCATTCTTCTCATTATGGCAGCTTTTTTACTCCCATCGTGTACTTTTGTTTTCTATGTGTGGCAGTGCTGATTGGTGAAGATGTGGTGTCCAGGAATTCCTTTTGAAGTGAATTAAGGGTGTTGGCTGAGAACCGGTGTGACCCGAGCAATGGGGAAAAAACAGGAGAGAGTGGTCTCTAGGAACTGTTTGTATTCAGTCTAGGAGTCTATGAAGAGTCCATGGTGGTGTCCAACCGCATGGGTCGGCTACCAGCCATGCTTGTGCTGGCCTGGAAGGAAGGGTGTGCTGTATCTCCAGAGGATTTCTCTGCCTGCCAACTCTGCTCCAGGAGTTCTCTCACAAGTCTCTGTGGAAGAAGCTAGGAAAGAGGGGGCAGAGCCCTCTGGACTGTGTGATGGGAAAGATAAATTCTGTACCCTTTAGATTGGTTCTCAAATGGACTCAAGTACTCCCATGCCTTTAATGGAAAGCCATTTCAGGAGGTCCCAGCCTATGATGGACCATTGGATTTAATGGACAGCCATCTCGATAGGCTAGCAGATTAAGAAGCACTGGGCTTCTAAACACATAACAGAGGGGCTAGAATTCCCATCTGAGCCATTGACTTTAGATAGAATATGTCTTGAAATAAAAAGCCATGGATGCATACTTGCCCATCTGTCTCCGTACAGTGTCACCAAGACAGGGCTTGATAGAAGAGCTGAGAGCAAGTCAGATAAAAAGCTTTAAGTCTACAACTATCCATCATTCCCTGAGTTCCCAGGGTGGCTAGGGCAGTCTGTGGCTTACTTTGCTCAACTTACAGCTTTCAATTTTGTGATAAGGAGAGAACAAAATGAGATTGATAGATGACCAAACGGAAGTGTCTGCATGCCTTTCTTCAGCCGAGCATATTCTGGAAAGCCAATATCACCTAGCACCCATAAAGGCTGTCCCTAAAGAGAAGCACCACAGCACACTGGGCAGCTTCTTCTCCAACTCTACCTTGTCCTGCCTGTGCAGTGCTTAAGGTATCTTTCTGGAAGTACCCAATGTTTGTATTCAAACAGGTCCCCAGAGAGACAAAGCTGATAGACATTGCCAAAAGTCAAGGTTTTAAAAGCTTCTGGAATAGGCAGAGTTCACATCTCTCCATCTCTGTCTGTCTCTCTCTGTCTCTCTGTCTCTCTGTCTGTCTCTGTCTCTCTGTCTGTCTCTGTCTCTGTCTGTCTGTCTGTCTGTCTGTCTGTCTGTCTCTCTCTCTCTCTCTCTCTCTCTCTCTCTCTCTCTCTCTCATGTGTGACCTTTCTGGAGAATGTCCAGATAATTGACTGTGTTACGTTTATCTTTAGCTGTCCTTTGGGTTCATAGGATAACCACACAACATGCCCTGCAAAATTCCCCCAATGCTAGACTTAAGGTGCAAATTTGGGACAAAGGTGAGACCACCTCTTATGGTTCCTGTGCATGGGGAGCACTCTTAGCTTTAAGTCAAATACATTCTGGGATGTTCACAGGATTCTTCCTTGGAAACATGGCCAGCTCCTTGCATACACATATTTGATGGACTTCCCTCTTGAACTCAGAGACCAGTTTACTGCTGTGCGTCCCTTCTATAGCTCATTCTCTTACATCTCCCAGGGCACTGCTAAATTGAAAAAGGTTTTGGTTTGTTTTAGAAAGATATAAGTAAGCTGTGTTTCTTGATTTCATACAAACAGACTCACCCGTGGTTCATAATCTTTTTGAGCTGTTAGAATTGTACTTCTTCTTGGAAAATAGGACATTTGGTAACTGTGGGGATACTGAAGCCAAGGATGGGATAAACTTATAAGGGAGGGAGCTGTTACAGATGTGTGTGTGTGTGTGTGTGTGTGTGTGTGTGTGTGTGTGTGTGTGTGTGTGTGTGTGTGTGTGTGTGTGTGTGTGTGTGTGTGCAAAAGTCTATGGCCAGAGGCTGACATTTAGTGTCTTCCTTCATTGCTGGCCACCTTATTTTTTAAGGTAGGGTATCTTGGTGAACTTGGCATTCAAGAGTTTGCCTAGACAAGCTGGCCAGTGAGCCCCATGGATCCTGTCTCAGTCTCCCCAGCATTGGGATTACAGGCAAGTGCATATGGCTTTCTATGTAGATGCAGAGGATCAGAACTTGCCCGTGCCCCATGCTTGTGCTGCAGGCACTTTACCCACTGAACTACCTCCCAGGCCCCTCAGACTCTGTTATCACAAAACAAGGTGTGGCATGCACAAATCAGAGTCAGAAGCCAGGAAACCCATCCCTGGCCACCACCAACATGTTTAACTTCATGGCTTCTTATTCCCAAGAGAGTTTCAAAGCAGGGAAGATTGTTCTCAGCATCATTCTCATCTGAGGAGCAGGAGTAAGTCCTCCTCCCTATTTATATGCTGCCTTGTGTCCCAAAGTCCTTATTTATTCAGAACAAGGAATTGAGTGCTGGACTCCCCAGCTCTGGAAGCAGAGCTTCTACACGCATTAAACTAGGAACCCCAAAGGCAGGGAAAAAAGGAGTAGCCAGTGCTTTGGTCTGGAAGCCCAGAACACACAAGAAGCACAGAGAGGCTCTTCCTTTGGTTTTCTCTCAGCACCATAGAAGAAAGCAGACTCTGACTCTGGCAGCCTCTCAGAGCAAGGCTCAAGACACTGGTGGTCTGCTAGAGACAATCCTGGCAGAGTTGACAAGGACAGAGGGATGATCAGGATCGTCTTCTGGCAACCCAGCAAATGGAAGTGGAAGGTGCCTTCCAGCCAGGACATGGCCCCTGAGTTTATTCCAACAACCATAACCCCAGACATTGGCACCATCTTTGACAAGGAAGAGTATATGTTCCTGTTAGCTTCCTGCCACTCTTCTCCAAAGGTAATGGCTCCACTCCCTGAGACAGGGTTTCTCTATGTAGCCTGGTTATCTTGGAGCTCACTCTGTAGACCAGGCTTGCCTGAGACTCAGAGATCTGGCTATCTCTGCCTCTTGAATGCTGGGATTAAAGGTGTGCACCACTATGCCTGGCTAAGGCAATAGTTTTGATGTGTTAGAAAAGGAGGCAATGACTTTGAGACTCTCATGCCCTGACTCAAGTTCTTTGCTAGACATGGGCTGATCTGAGGTCTGTGATGTAGTAAGGGGCTGGGAAGGAGCCTGTGGCCAGTTGGTCTCAGATAACATCTACTGAGGCCAGGATGCAAGAGTATCAGTGGAGGCCTTTTGACATCTCTCAACTACTGTAAGAGATTTGCACACAGTTTTAGAGCTTGTTTCTAAATATATCAAATTTGAGGATAAACCACAATTCAGTAGTCTGCCATCTGCTGGTCCGCCACTCAGTTGTTCTTCCAGGCTCTTTAACCATAGAGAAAATCCTTACAGTTTAATGTGAAAAGAAATGGTGAAAGTTACATGTTCACTGTAGTTTTAACCTTGTGAAAATACAACCCCCCCCGAAAAATCTAAGTATGTAAAATGTCAAGTGATTAGGTGATCTGTGGATGGTGGGATTCTAGGTAGAGTCAATGTCCTCTTATGTAGATTCCATAGTCTGATTCTTTCTAATAAGTCTGGATTAATCATATAAACAGAAATAACTAAATATTAATTAGTTATGAAAAGAAAACCTAACCCACTCAGACCTGCTTTCTTAGTCCCTCTTTCCACTTGACGAAACTTGGATATAGTTTTGAGGGTTGGGCCACTATGGTCTTCCTCCTTTGTCATAAATCAGAAATTATTCCAGAGGTAGAGGACTCCTGGCATGTCAAGTAACTCAATGGGAGAACTCAGCCTCAGTTTCATGGAGCTGTAGGGAGGCAGAGTACCTACTTTCCTGTCTTCCACCACAAATAGATTATAAGAAGGTGAGAAGGCAGGGGTGCACCATGGTAATTGTGTATGTGTGCCTGCATGTATGTATAGTATGTGTGTATATGTATACATGTGCTTGTGTGCTTGTGAGCATTTGTACACATATGCTTAGGTGGCTACACTTGGGGGGGCAGAGGACAAGCTCAAGTGTCCTTCCTCAGACATTACTCCACTTTTCTCTGAGAGTTTTCTTATTCCCTGACACTTATTCCTTGGTCCACTCTGATCAGTGAGTAGAAAGGATCTCCCTGCTCCTGACTGCCCAGATCTAAGATTTTAACTGAGCCTCATGCCCAGTTTTAAAAAAATATGCCCACGAGTTATGACGGCCAACCTCAGGTTCCAGTGCTTGGAAGAGAGGCATGTTGTCAGCTCTTTCTAGCTTTTCACATCATGGCAATTTAAGGAAGCATGGTGACACCAATGGCAGTCGTAGCTAAGATGGAGCATCAGATTGTATTGTGGAAAGAACATGAACTGTGCCATCTACCTTCACGCAACACTTTATATGGTATGGGATTCGTAAGTGGATGGTTGATATCATCCTGGATATGACTTTTCTCTTTACTTTTACTTAAAACATTCAATTCATTCATTTATGAGAGTTTTGTCTGCATGTATATATGTGAACCACATGAGTGGTTGATGCTTTAAGAGATCATAGGAGGGTACCGGATTTCTCCGAACCGGAGTTCTAGATGGATGTGAACTATTATGTGGGTCTTGGGAAACAAAGCAGGGCCTCCTAGGAGCAACAAGTGTCTTTAATGGCCGGGACATCTCTCCAGCTTTAATATTTTTAAACGGACAAACATTGCGTTATGTATATTGCACAGCATTATTTGAAATATTTATTCTTTGTGGGATGGATAATCCGCTAACTCAAGCTGATTCTGTATTACTTTTTCCTTGTATGTATCTGTGGCCAGAACCTTAGTGTCCCTTCTCAAGTATACTAAACGTTATTAACTGTAGTCCGTTTGTGTCCTCTGACCACTAGCATCCAAACCCATGGTTCCCTTTCCTGTGGTTACATTGTTTGTTTGACTGTGAAATGTTCCTCAGGATTTCCATGTCTCAAATGAATGAATCAGCCCCCCTTTGAATCCTCACCAAGAAGTGGTCTACCAGAAGATGCCACCAGAGGACGCCACACCACTTAGGGAGGCGTTACTGAGTCTCCCAGCAGATTTGTAAAGTTTTTTGTTTGTTTTCAATCTGAGTATCAGGATTAGGTCCAGGCTGGGGCTATAGAAAAGAAAGCTCAGCGTGTTAACTGTGATGCTCGGCTGGTAACCATTTAAACAACCTTTCACATTCTCTTTGGACTTTGCAATCATTCTGCTTTTTTAGTTTGTGTGCTCATGCACTTCGTCTCACGTATTTCTTTTAAGTCCCATTGGGAACGCCCAGCTTAGAATAGTTAACAGATTTGAAAATCCAGGCTTGCTCTGAAAGTGACTGTAAACACAGGTGCATTTGGTGAAGAGTTTGGGAAGCTTTCACGTGTACAGGCAAATAAATGTCTCCTATTGTAAGTTTCTAGTTTTTGTAAGCTTTTAGTTCTTGTACTATGGCCCTAGATACTCAACCTGTAGACACATCTACAGTAGTTAGAGACGATACTCTGGGGTTATTTGTAGATACTAGAGCCCCCCATTTCCTAGGCTAAAGAAAGAGGGAGAAGTCAGTGGGTAGGTGTGGGTGACAGATCCTATGCAAGCTGATGGGTTCTTCCCATCTGGAGGTTGGCCACAACCTGGTATGTGGCCCTCTGGGATAAAAATTACATACAGCAAAGCTCAGGGATTTCTGCAGCTGCACGGTCTTGCTCCGACCATCTTCCTGAGGGGCTGTGTAGGTGTGTAGAGCAGCAAAGTGGAGGCAGGGGCCTCTAATCCCGCCTCTTCCCACAGATTGCGCTATATGAGCAAAGCCAGGGGCCAGAAGTTCTGATCCAAGCTTATCCAGTTTATGGAGTGTGTGTGTCATAGTTATAGCAAACAATATGTATGTTTTCTTCTTCATTCTTCCAGATAACCCTTTGAGATAGGCTAGGTGGTGTGTGTGTGTGTGTGTGTGTGTGTGTGTGTGTGTGTGTGTGTGTGTGTGTACAGTGCAGAGTGTTTGGAGGTCAGAGGTTGATGCCATATATTTTACTCAGTCTATTTTCTACATTAATTGAAGCAGGCTCAATTTGAGGCTTACCCTCCTGGTTTCTGGTTTTTTTTTTTTTTGTTTGTTTGTTTGTTTTTTGGCTTTGCTGTCTGTCCAGCAACTCCCTTGGAATCTGCATCTCTCTACCACCCGGTACCAGAGTATATACCATGACTGGACTTTATGTGGGTGCTAGAGATCCAAACTCAGCTCCTCATCCTTGTGCAGCAAGCATTTACTCTCCAAGCTCCCTCTCCTGCCTCTGGTTTCAGCTTTAGAAATGAATAACACAAGCCTATGATGTCCAAGGATCTTTTTGAATGCGAGGTTCCTCTGTGTCTAGGAAGAGCCTCTTCCTAAATGGCTGGTAAGAGAGTTGGGCAAAGGCCTGATGATATCCACTCTTGGTAGTCAAGAATACTCTCATTCTGTGCCTATATTCTGGGTGTCCCAAGTCCATTCAGGTGATAATATCGATCTTGATGAAGGTCTCTGATGAATTCTGAGGAAGTCACAGTTTTGGACAACACTGGAGAGGCTGAAAGCTTCAGTCACCAAAGCAGAAAGAGGTGGTAGCTGGGGTAAGTACCTCATGGGGCTTCTGGGACCCTCTAGATGATGATGGTGACAGTGGAGTCAGAACACATGTAGGGACTTCACATGTGGGAGGACAGAAGGCACAGCAGCCGCCAGCCTCTTGTAAGTCACCCTGAAACTAGCTTTCAGGAAGATCTAGGTTGCAGGTATTGGCTAGGAAGAATCCAGAGGGGACCACTGGCTGCGAAGGTTCAAGTTTTGCTCCTATGGGAATGCATTCCGAAGGCTCACTAAGCCACAGTGGGGCGGAGAAGTACCTGTTCTTTGCTGAGTTATGCTATGGATGTCTCAGTTTTAAATGTTAAATCTCGGACTTAAGGAAAGTCCCTCACGCTTGGCGTGTGTTGAGGCACACTCACAGCTATTGAGGAGGCCAATTAAGGAACCTCAGTACCACAGCCATTTGCATCTCCTCCCAGCCTTTCCAAGGTAACTACGCCAGCCTGATTCTGGGATAGAGCTAGGGCCATTGAATACATGGGGATTGTGAAGGACAGATGACATCGGAGGGACCACTGGATGGTTTAAGGGGAGACTGAGGCAATTTCTCCTTCTGGAAAACACAATTTATAGCTCTCTTCTTTAAAACATAAGCTACCTCTGTAAGTGTCCCTGTGCGTGTGCGTGTGCGTGTGTGCGTATAAACATGAGTGTGCACCATAGCATGCACATAGGTATGAGAGAATGGTTAACAGGAGTTAGTTTATTCTTTTCACTGTGATTTTCAGAGATCAGGTTCAGGTGGTCAGGTTTGGAGGCAAGTAACTTGAACAGTTGAGCCTTTTTGCTGGCCCTCTGTTATATACTTTTTTTTTTTCTGGGGGGGGGAGGTGATTTTGGCCTTAATTCTTTTCTAGTAGATATGTTTACTGAGCCCAAGGAATGTACCAACCGATTTGAGACTCATTATTTTCGGTGTCTGCCAGGTTTGGCCTCCTTTGGCCCTTCTTGGCTGACCAATGATTTAGGTAGTGACAGCTTGTTCAGGTAAGGAGCCTCACTTGGGCCAGTTTACCATATGAGGAGTCTTGAAAGGAACCTGAGAATTCCAATTAGGCTATAACTAATGAGCTGGAAAGTTTGGGGAAATCACTGAGGGCAATGAGGGGAGAGTGATTGTCTTGGTTTTAATTAGCACAGGAAAAAGTTGTGGTACAGCTGCCAGCCTGGAGAAGTGGCCAGAGTGAGAAAGTTTTTGTGTGACTGGGGGTTGGGTGGGGGGGCAGGGACTGCTCAACAAACCCGGACTCCTTCCCTTTAAAGGGGAGAAACGAATGGGGAAACCAGAAATGTAGAAAGGCAAGCCGGAATGCAGAATACCCACCATTCAGTTGCTCTCCTCACATGAGTCTAAAGGACAAGGAAGAGACCCTTTAAGAAACCCGTTGTCTACCCAAGTTTGTTCCACACCAACAGTCAGGCTGCTGTCTTCTTTGCCTACTATTAGGTTGCTTGATAAGGAAATAACAAAGAACAAACAACAAACCCACCTGCAGCTGTCAGAGGTCATAGACTACCAACAAACTTTCAGATGCCCCTGTTCATCAGCAACGCATGCTGTGGCATCTAGGAAACGAAAGTGTGAATGAACTATCAGTCAGCACGCGTACTGTGCTCACTAGGGTCTTCCTTAGTCTCCAAGCCTGAGGATCTAGGGGCAATAATAAGCCCATTGAAAGGAGCCGGCAGCCAACCACTCCTCCCCTCCCCATTAGGGGTTCCTCAGGCACCTGGTGGCTTTCCCTTCTGGTACCCCGCTGAGCTTAAGGGGGCGCAACACCTGCTAAATCCTGCATCTGGGCTGGGGGCGCTATACTCTGTGTCCTGAATGGTGGGGGGCCGCATGCCCGACCACTTCCAAATGACCTGCGGCCCCTACTCAGCTCCAAGCCGTGGCCAGCCTGGTAAGCCTCCTCCCCTCTCGCTTCGGGCGGCTTGAGCCCGCGCCCGCTCCAGTTGCTGCAGCTGCCACTGTTGGCGGCTGCGGGGAGCGCGGGGCGCGCGCCGAAGAGGCTCGGGCTGCGAGAACGGGGACGAGGAAGAGCCCGAGGAGGCGAGGAGGAAGAAGCGAGCAGAGGCCGAGGAGGCTCGGGGTCGCGGAGACCCGGTCCGAAGGGGTCCGGCAGGGCATCCGTTAGCTGGCCGCGGAGGCAGGGCAGACAGCCGCAGCCAATTTACCGCGGCCCCGCGAGCACAGGAGGCGGCGATCCAGGAGCGGAGCGCAGTCTGGGGGAGGAAGGGTGGCGCGGGCACGCCCGGGCGGGAGGGCGCGGATTCTCCGATCTTAACGAGCTGTCTTCTCATCACCCGAGAGAGCTGCGCGGGGACGGGCGGGGGACCCCGGGCCGGGGCGCAGCGCACACGCGTGGCGCACGCCGAGCGGACCGGGCGGCGCCGAAGGCACTCGGGATCGCGCTTTCGGAGCTTCGGGCCGCCCAGACCCCGGGCGCGGACGGCCCGCGGCGCCCCCTGGGCTCTAGGTGCCCCGCGCAGCCCCGGGGGCGATCGGAGCCCGGGTCCGGGAGTGGGAGCCACCCGCGCTCATCCCCTTCCCCCCCCGGGCGGGCGGGCAGCCCGGGGGAGGGCGGGCGGCGGCGCTTGGCTGTATATATCTCCGCACACCCCGCCAGGTCGCGCACAGCGCCCCGAGCCCAGGCGCCTCCCCGCCCCCCTCCCGGCGCTCCGCGGCGGCGGCGGCAGCAGTAGCAGCAACATGGCTGTTGATGGGTGTTCGGGGTGGCGCTGGCGGCGGGAGGAGCTCCCTCGAGCCCCTGCGCCGGCCGTCCGTTGCTAGCTATGGCAAACGGTGGCGGCGGCGGCGGCGGCGGCAGCAGCGGCAGCAGCGGCGGCGGCGGCGGCGGCGGCGGAGGCAGCGGTCTTAGAATGAGCAGCAATATCCACGCGAACCATCTCAGCCTAGACGCGTCCTCTTCTTCCTCCTCCTCTTCCTCCTCGTCCTCGGTCCACGAGCCCAAGATGGATGCGCTCATCATCCCGGTGACCATGGAGGTGCCGTGCGACAGCCGGGGCCAACGCATGTGGTGGGCTTTCTTGGCCTCCTCCATGGTGACTTTCTTCGGGGGCCTCTTCATCATCTTGCTCTGGCGGACGCTCAAGTACCTGTGGACCGTTTGCTGCCACTGCGGGGGCAAGACGAAGGTAACGCGCGCCCCGGGCGCCCGCCCCTGCGCCATCCCAGCCATTTCTCGGCGTCCCCTGCAGCCCACCTCTTAGCTCCGCACCGTGTCTTGCCTCCTTCCGTCCTACCAGCCTTGTCCCCGTCGCCTGCCCTTCCCTCCCCTTTCCCTGTGCCCTCGGATTGGGGCAGCGGTCTGTGCGCCAGGGGTGAGGAGTTGACCCCAGCCGGTGCGCTCCGGGACACAGACCCCCGCTTTACTTCTCTACTTATTGTAGGGTTATTGGTGGCTACGGCCGGACCCGGGTCGGGGGTACATGTGTCTTTCGGGCATGTTGTTGCAGGGTGAGGAGAAGGAACCTTGCGGGGGACACAGGAAGCTGAAAGACCCTGGGTGCGTGCTGGGCATCACTCACTGGCTGCGTCCAGGCTCATCACAGCGGGCTGGCTGGGACAGATCAGCTCCTACTTTAGGAGCTTGTTGGGGAAATCAGTTCATAGGGTCCCTAAGAAGGGAACGTCATTAGAGCAAGGGAGAAAATCTTTTGCATTTTGGAATTCTGGGGGAGGAATATGGCTTTAGAAAGTGGGGGCACAGGGATCAATAAAAAGTTGAAAAGACTTATCCTGGAATGGGGTCAATCTATGGAGAATCACTTTCTAAACGTGGCATGGTTGCAAGTCTGATGCTTCCGCCCACTCCATCACTTACATTTTCTTTGTGGAACATTCCCCTGCCCCAAGTACTTTCACCACCTCTACACTCCTCTCCTAGGCCACCCACTTTGGATCCCTGCAAATACAGCCAACAGCTCCAATCTGTAGCACCAGGGCTGCACACCTCAGAGTCCAAGGGAACTCTGCTTCACGAAGCCCCCCTTTGGCACTCGATGTGGCTGGAAGTTGCCTTAAGCTATTCCTAGCAGAGTCGCCCACCCGTGTTAGGACTCACATCTCAGATATATGGTTGCTAGGCTTACTCCTGGGCTGTGTCCATATCCTAGAGGGGTCTCTGCCCACCACCTAGCACTAGCTGGGCACAGGGGTCCGGAGGTGGGCAGTGTTTGAGAGAGAACTACAGAATGAATAAAAGAAAGAACAGGGAACAAAAAGAGGGAGCTGAATTGGGTGCCTTCTTTTAGAGACATTCTGATCCAAGAGGACTTAACAGCACCCACACTTTTGGAGAGAGGAGATCTCTAGGGGGGTTGGGCAAGGCACTCATCCTGGTTCCCAGATGTCAACACCTGCTCTAGTAAAGTTAATCACGGGACCCCCCTCAGACATTACAGGGTTCAGCAACTTGTGGCATCTTGTAGCTGCTAAAGAGAAGAGTTAGGTTAAAGGGGAAGGCTGACTATGAAACCCAAGGGCAACTGAAGCACTCTGTGTCATTAATTATACATTACCGTAGGTGCTGGGCTCAGCTGTGTTTTGTGGCAGCACATTTGTGTTTTGGAAAATACTGGTGTGTTGGAATAAGGGAGGAAAAAGTAAAACCACCCTCCCTTCCTTCTTTGCTTCCTCTTGGCATTGCTCTGAAAGCCTCCAATCGTGACTGGTGGGCTTGTTTAGAGCCCGCTTCTTGATAATGAAGCCCTCCTCCGCCCCCCGCCCAACCCCGTCCTTTTCAAGGAGAAAGATCGCTGGCCTTCCAGAGAAGCCCTCAGATTAAGCAAGGTTCCTACAGTCAGACCCAGAGACTTTCTGCTCCATCAGACTTAACCGTAGCCTGATCACAGAATCCCATTCACTCATTCTTTCTACTGCATCTCCAGCTAGTCCTGGGAGCGTCTCCCTCCCATACTGAGACTTGGCCTCTATCTTTAGTTGCATGCTTCTCAATTATTTTCTATATGGAAGTGATTTGGGTTGGCTTAAAAAAAAAACGAACTACCGTCTCTTTTCAGAAAGTGAGGAAATTTGGTCATAATGAAACCTTTTGTCATCCTGAGGTTTTAAGTGGAGTGTTTAGCATCTCTTTACTCTAGGGGGTACCCTGTACTGGTTTAGTGCATGTCATGAAATGTTTCTGAGAGAATTTACATAAAGAATCTCTCTCCTAAATAATGACCAGAGTAGCTTTTGCCAGTTTTCTCAGAAAATAGGTTTTGTGTAACAATAATTAAAAAATAAACCGATCTGTACACATTTGTCTACAGAGTCTTTAACCTCAGAACCAGCAGAGCGAGCACAATTGAGAGTTTCAATACAGAAATCACCCTGGAATGAAAGATGATTGTGGTTGATTGGAAAGATTGAAGGCCAAAATAGAGTATCATCCAGCTATTTTTGGTACTGTGAGTTCTTTTAGAATCATGCCCTGTTTTTTTTTTTTTTTTTTAATACCTGCCTCTTGATTAGTTCAATTAAATTGTGTGTATACTAAACTCCCTTTACCTAATGATGGTAAGTGAGAATTTTTCAGAGCTTCCCTTTCTACTCTTTGGGCTCTATGTTTGTTTTGCAGTCAATCCCCTCCTCTTTGCTTTTCAAATATTCCATAGTTTTGTCAAGACTCAGTACAGAATAAAGAATTCAGCTCAAGTTTAGAAAAGCCGTATCTGCCAGTCTCTTTAAGCAAACCTCTGCTGCTATTCCACAGAAATTTCTACCAACCCTCAAGCCTCTTCACCCACCCAGCTCTTATCCAGGTCTAGTGTGGCTTACTAGGAGCCGGAGTTCTGGGAAAGGTATCTTCTCAGCATCTGAAATTCCCAGGGAGACGTGTTTCACCAGGAGCCTGGAATCCTATACATTTGTTCTCCGGGTCTGCACCATGTTTTTTTTTTTTTTTTTTTTGTCAAAGGAACCCAAGACTGTGGACATACATGTTGGGGTCTCTGTTCATTTGTGCCTTTTGGCCTCCAAATAACACATAGCTAATGCCTTTGTTGTTATTATTATTAATTATTATTATCATTATTTTAAAAAGTTGTAAGCTTTTGGGGAGAAGTGGGGGAGTAATGGAAGAATATTTATGCTGGGTATGGTGGCACATGCCTGTATTCCAGTATTCAAGGACAGAGGCAGGAGAACTGTTTTAAGTCATCTTGGACTAGGTAGCCATAAGCCTGTCTCAAATAGTGGGAGAGTGAACAGAATAATAGGCGCACAGCAAACCTCACCATCCCATTCCTCACTGGAGCACGGTTCTTTGCTCAGGTTTTTCATGCTATTGCTTCCCTCCACCACCCTGGGTTACATCAGTGTGCACTGGTCATTTGGCAACAGAATTTTGGGGTTCAGTCTAGTCCTAGGTTGCAGCGAGCTGGGGGAACTGCCCAGACAGTCTGCATAAGCCATTTAACCTCTCTGGCCCCTAGGAAATCTGAGGATTGGACCCCATAAGTTCCAATCCCCTTCTTTGTCTTGGGATCACACACAAGAGAATGGAAGGACAGAAAAGTTTGGGGAAAGATTTTTAAGCTCTGATTCCTTTGGAATTTGCCTCCTAACTACCTATGTTTCTTCTCTCCCCCTTGTTTTATTCATTTGCTAGCCTGTGGTCTACTTCTCTTTAAGCATTTGGGGAAATAGGTCACTTGTGGATGGGCCTCTGGTTTGCTGCAGGACCTGCATGTGACAAGGCATAGACTAATCGATAATCCCAGTCAGGGCTATCATCCCTATAGAACCTTGGTCTTGGTCAAAGATGTTCTGCATGCTGTGAATTATTGAGGTGTTGTCTCCATGGTTATGTCTGAGAAAACAACACATTTTCTCCGACAAGCTCGTGACTAATATAAATATCAGATCCCATTATGGCTTGGTAATTACCCAGGGTCTGGTCTGGTGCATCAATCAGGACTGCGGCATCAGCAACCTGGAACTCTAGATTCCAGATTGGCCTCAGTGCCTGGTTTCCTCTTGTCCTGGCAATTGCCAGCACCGATGACCTCCACATACTCTTTTATGGTCAGATCACTCAGGGAGGCCGGGGAGAAATTGTCAGTCCCTAGTTATGGAGGACCTGACCTGGCCTTGTCCACATAGCCTGTTCTCATTGGTTGTTAAAATTTTTAATTTTGTTTTATGTGTATGTACCTGAGTACATACCTGAGTGTGTGCGTCAGGTACATGCAGGAGATTGTGGAGGTCAGAAGAGGGGTTGGATGGATCCCTTGGGACTAGAGATTCAGACGTCTGTGGGCCACCATGTAGGTACTGGAAACCAAACCTGGGTCTTCTGCAAGAAAAGTAGGTGCTCTTGACTGCTGAGCTATCTCTCCAGCACCACTGCTGTTTTGTTTACTTTTTTTATTTTGATATTTTAGACTCTACCATTAATAGACCCAGAATAAAGCTTGCTGTTCCCACTCAGGAGGGTATCTTTGGCTGACAGTGAGCCTTATTTCCTCATCAGCCATAGAGGAACCCACTGACACTTACTTTATAGAATTCCTATGAGAAGCATCAATAACATGGTGTCTAGTGCCCAACAAACACCTGATACTAGCAGGCCTCTGGGAAGTAAGGGTTACCACAGCTCCACCAAGCGAGAAGCTGTTTTTGCTGATTCGTTGAACAGTAGTTGCCGAAGGGCACACACTAGAACGAGAGAATTTGGGGACCAAAAGGAGCCTCCAGATCTGCCGGCATGAGTCTAACCTGTCCAAAGTCACACTGAGATTGGGACTCCTGGCTTTGGATTGCTGCAAGCTATGTTGTTTAGGATCTGGTAGGTGAAGAAAGGTCTACAGAGGACATCTTGACATCATGGTTGATGTGCTGATGATGGGGGGGTGTAGGTAGGTCCTTGATGGTATTAGTGTCTCAGAGAATAGGGCTGGCAGAAGGAAAACATTGTAACAGTCACCTGGAGATGTGGCTGTTCAACACCATGTCCTTCAAGAGGGTTGATTCCATTCCTGGTAGCCCCAGGCAGGTCAGAACTCCCAGAATTATGCTCCCTGCCATCCAGGGATGTTACAGTGTCCTAAACATGGTGCTGTGGGACCAGACCAGCTTTTCCTTGGCAGCCTCCACAGCAGGATTTCCCAAAGTATGCTCTGGCCCTTGCCCTTGAAATTACCTTGGGAGGTATTGGTAGTGAGGACCCTGGCTGAGCCTCTTCTGGGAGGATCTCATCGTAGGCTTGCAGAAGTCCACCTGGTAGGCAGCTTGCTTGAAGTAGCTTTCCCCCTTCCCCGTGTAGTGGTCCAGAGTCAGCCTGTGACCTTGGCAAGGACTTCAGAGGAGGTTCCTTAGTTTCCTTCCTGTCATACTAAGCCTCATAATAAGAGCACAGCCCCATGATTCTTACTTTTCAGCAGTGTTCAGAAAAGACATGGAGTTCATGCTTTCCTTGCAAGCCTGGGCCTGCTGCTGCTTCTGGAGGAAAGGAAGAGACCCTGCTGTTTGGTCTGAGAAAGAAGGGAGACCAAGCCTTTTGCCTCCTCCTCTCAGCCACAGAACAAGCTACTGTGCTCTGTGGGCTGGGCTGGTCAATAGGTGCAGGCAGGAAGTACTTGCTCTAGGGCTCACTTGCTTTCACCACCCCCTTCTCTTTTTTCTGTCTCTCTTTGCAGCAGTTGAGATGACATTAGATTATAATGTCAGGGCCTTTTTACCAAAGTGGGAAGCAAGGGTACCCTGGCTCTCAGTGGCAATGGCTGTGCTAATCTGTGAATCAAAACAGCCAACACTACCTTCTCAGGACTTGAGAGCTGAGGAGCCTCTAGAGAGACTCCCTTTTGGTTCGTAGGAAAGAGTTGTGTTTGTGCAGTGACACCACAACCCTGGGGCATCATGGAGAACTCAGAGACTTATGGAGAAATCTCTCAGGGTCAGGTAAGGCCAGTCTCCCGCAGAACCACTGAAATTCCATTGCTGTACACAGCAGGAGTGGGCTAACAGTGTCTCTTTCTTCCAGATGCCCCAAGTTGATGTATTCCTGGCTTTGGGCTCAGTGAGAAGGAAATTCAGGGTCCCACCCTCATATGCCTAACTTTGTGAGAAGATCTGAGGAATGCCAGTTGGGCTCAGGGCAAGATCTGGGGGAGGGGGGTCTCTAACTTTCTTTTTTCTTTTCTTTTCTTTTTTTTTTTTCCGGAGCTGGGGACTGAACCCAGGGCCTTGTGCTCGCTAGGCAAGTGCTCTACCGCTGAGCTAAATCCCCAACCCCCGCTAACTTTCATGAGTGTACGGATCACCTGGAAGGCTGGAGAAATGGTCTGATGCAGAAGAGCCAGGGAGTGGCCTGAGCAGGCTGAGTGGCCTGAGCGGCTGTGGTTCTGTAAGAGGCAGGCATTGCTGATGCTATGCAGAGCCTGATGTGAATGAACAGCACGGGCAGGTCGTCTCTGAAGATGGGCTTATCATGGAACATGGACAAGAAGAGGAAGGTTTGCTAACACCAGTCAGGGTGAGAGAATTAGATGAGGTGTTTTGGGGTGGAGGGTGGGCCTGCGCTCAGTTGGATGCTCAGTATTAAAGCTGTCTCCTGGGGTGTCCTCTCCCAAAGAACTTTGGGGCTGGCTGTGTGTGGCAGTCAGGGTGGCTTTCTGTAGTTTACAGGGAGCGGTATGCCAGTTGCTAGCCAAAATGTGGGTTCTTCTTCTTGCCAGTTGGTCACACTGTGAGGGGTGTGGCTTCCCAAAGTCCAGGGTAGCCAGTTAGCCAAACCACCATCTTGCAAAATTAAAGGCTACAGCCAGAGCTACGTGGTGTGGGGTGGTCCAGGAGGTCAGCTGCGAGCTACTCCTACTGGAAGGGTTCAAGGCA
>NC_046165.1:91871964-91996964 GCF_011064425.1 Rattus rattus | reverse complement strand
AGCCAAATGAGAAGTATCTACCTCAGAGACAGACAGCCTTGATGAGGAATCCAGGATGAGTTGTCTGATGCTTGGTGCTCAATCATCATCTGTAAAACGAGGAGGGCAACTCTGCCCAACAAGGTGGCCACAGAGACAGAGCTAAATATATCCTTATAGAATTGTGGCCAGAATAGCCAGGTACCACAATCTAGACATCAACCAGATCCTTGTTCTTTCTCTTAATCTCAGCAAGTGAGCTTACCAAAGTCAAGTTTCCTTCTTAAGAGACTAATATTAAGACAGGGGGTGGGGTGCTATCATTTCAGCACCCCATCTTCAGGTAAACGCCATCTTTGAGCCCCAGGACTTATACAAATTTCCCTAGTTCTCCTGAAGTGATGGAGAAGAAAATAAATGAGGAAAGAAGGGATGAGGAACAGAGAGAGGGAGAACAACAGATTAGGAAACCAGCTAGCTTGATCTATTTCCTAATCTGTTAACTCACACTAGGAGAACTGGTTACACATCTGATCTTGGTTCCATGAGACATCTCGGAGTAGCTATAAACCCTCCATTTGAGTTTAAGCTATGTTGGCTAATGTGGACAAGAATACTACCAAGACATAAACCCCAGAGCACAGCTGTATCAGAAGCATGTCACATCCTTTTTACCCACCTTGCTACCTATCTATCGTCTCTGACTACGCAGTAAAATCCAGTGGCAAAGTCATGTACTGCTCTACTCATTTGACACAACCTTGGAAATAGAGCACCCACCCCTCCTTCTCCTCACACTTCCCATGATCCTCTCAGACTGTTCCTTCAGAGGAGCCTTCTCCCCTACACAAACCCAACTACACACACAAACACACACACACACACACACACACACACACACCCACACATCACACCACATTTGTCTTAGCTAGTTACGTAAACCCTGGCATAGCAAACAGAGTTGGCACAACACTCCCACAAGGTCCCTGGCTTCTGAGTCCTCATGGCCTCCTTCACAGAGCTGGAATCAGTCCATAATGACTTCCATAACAGCCAAAGACGTTTGCAACAACAGCACATTAAAGTCTTTAGGGTCTTTAAAAAAAAAAAAACAATAACAACAACAAATGGACACGGCTTCAAGTGTTCCAGCTCAAAGTCCTTGTCTTCACAGACTGCCTTAGGATGCATTTCTGGTGACTTGTTGCAGCTAGGGAAGGAGTAAGGAGAGAAGTGCGAGGCCCCAGCAAAGTCTGGCAGCCAGCACTGGGGAGGTCCTGGGGAAAAAGGCGCTGGGCAAACTCCATCTCTCTAATCTGCATGGTGACTACCGGCCAAGTTTGCTCTCTGAGCTGTGAGAAGGACCAATTAATTTATCAATCTGCACCTCTTTCTGCCACAACATATTTCTCTCTTGCCAACAAAAAACTGTGTCCATTATCAGTCAGGTCCCTGTCCTCCTAAGCAGCCCGTGCGGCTGTATAATTACACTTCTTCCCTTGACAACTTGCATGATTGTTTCCCTAACAGTATATTACTTCGTTAGTACTTTCCAATATACGTTATTTTTAAACTGTCACTTTTGCCCAACTCATCCCAATTCGCACTCGTCTGTTTATCATAACAATCATTAATAACTGTCAGTCCACGCCATCAAGGCAACGAACTCCCTCCCTCATTAGCATGTCCTAGCATTTGTTCCGTAGAGGGGCCTGATTATTTTTTACAACAGGCCAAGCCAATTACTTTAGTGAAATGGAATCACATTAATCAATTCTTAACAAGGTGGCAAATTTAAAGATATCAGATTGCAAAAGACAGCATAACTAATATGTCAGTGTCAGGGGGAGCATGGAGGTATACAGCAGCTACACTAAATATATCTCTTCATGGAGGCCACATGAATTTTGACGTTTCATATGATCTGACAACTACCAAAGTGATATTGTAAAAAGGCAGGAGCCCCGTGCTGCATGGCTTCAAGATGACTTTTGTAGATTCTGGCAAGGGCAGCATGGGCAGAGGCGGGGGAGGTGGGGGAGGGAAGGGGAGAATGGTGGCCGCCTATCCCGGCTGGCAGACGGCGGTTGATCGTGTCTCTCCGTGCCAAGGCATTTTCTTTTACACTTTAAATGATGATATTCATCCATCACCGTCTGACAACTGCATCAAAACCAGCTGCAAAACATGCAAAGCCCAGCAGTCTAAAATATGCTGACACGACCAAGAGGAAAACAGACTTAAAATATATATATTTATGTACTCTGTAGGAAAAGGGTATGCACGAGGGGATCGGGGCAGGGGTGGGGTAAAGGTGGTAGTGGGTGGGGGCTGTCAAATGTTCAGGAAGGGAGAGAGGACAAGAGCAGTGAAGGAGGGGGGTGAACAATGAGAAGGAGAACAAAGAGAAAGAATGGAAGAGGAGACAAAGATAAAGAGGAAGATAGATGGTAGGAGTGATGGACAGACCGAGGACAAGGGAGGAAGGTAGATGGTAGGAGTGATGGACAGACCGGGGACAAGGGAGGAAGGTAGAGGGAAGGGGTGATGGACAGACCGAGGACAAGGGAGGAAGGTAGAGGGAAGGGGTGATGGACAGACCGAGGACAAGGGAGGAAGGTAGATGGTAGGGGTGATGGACAGACCGGGGACAAGGGAGGAAGGTAGATGATGATGGACAGACCGAGGACAAGGGAGGAAGGTAGAGGGAAGGGGTGATGGACAGACCGAGGACAAGGGAGGAAGGTAGATGGTAGGAGTGATGGACAGACCGGGGACAAGGGAGGAAGGTAGATGGAAGGGGTGATGGGCAGACCGGGGACAAGGGAGAAAGGTAGATGGAAGGGGTGATGGGCAGACCGGGGACAAGGGAGGAAGGTAGATGGAAGGGGTGATGGACAGACCGAGGACAAGGGAGGAAGGTAGATGGAAGGGATGATGGACAGACCGGGGACAAGGGAAGAAGCAGGGTCAATGGGAAAGAAGTCACAAGGAACACTTGCAGGTCACTGATAGTCTTACAACAGACCCCAGAACAGCTCTCTAATTTGATCTCCAACTCCCAGCCATCAGACAGGGCTTGGTCTAAAAGCTTTCTTATCTTCTTCCAGGAGACATAAGATTCCATTGTAGGTTTCTCCTGTCTGCTCCTACCTCAGGAGTCAAGTTCTCATCCTTGTTCTAATGGGTTTAGACATTAGTTCTTAGTTCTTCTAAGTTTTGAAGAACACTTAGAAAGGCCAGTGTTCTTCGCCCTAGTGCCTTTTCACAACCCATAACATCGTGTCCTGATGCAACATATCGATGGACACCTGCATAACCTAGTTAGCCAACATTTCTTGTTCCTCGCCCACCTCCAGCCCACCCTCATCTCTGCCTTGTGGTGAGGCAAACCTCTACCCTGATACTTATGAGCTGGGTGACCTTCAGCACATTGCCAGCCCTTTGCAAGTCTCTTCTCCCTCATCTGTATTATAATGAGGGAAAGATGACTTAGGAGCCCAAGGTGTGTCACTAAGAAAAAAAGACACGTTCGAAGCACCTGAGAAGTCTGCTCCATTGCAGGAGACACTCCAACAAGTGCTTCTCTGTCTGTTCACCTTTTCAGTCGGTACCAAGGGATGCCATGTAAGTGAGCTGGAGTAGAGCTCTTTCTTTGACCTTCTCATTAATGGGGTAACACCCTTCCCAGGACTTCTTTACTCACACATTTAATAAGCCAAAGAACACTCCAGCAGGATGTAGAGGACAGATGACCCCCTGCATGATTTTCAGGCCTTTTGGGGACAAGCTAGCATGCATGGTGGCCCATCGCTAGATCCACAACCCAACTGCTCAGCCATCCTACTGTGATGGTGATTATGGAAGCCTGTTTGTTTAATTCCTTATTCCAAGGAAGCCTAGAACCAGGTACCCCGGGGTTGGCAAAGGCCCGTTGTATAATGTGATTAGATTCAGCTATATCACACAGTTCATGAAATTGTGCCATGATTCATTTTTACAACTTAAATAGCTATTTGGTTGGGTTGCCAGGTTGAACGTGATGAATGCGTCTGATAAAACAGAACAAAGAGAGAGGCCAGCACCTGTAAACTGAAACATTAGTCAATGCGTTAACCCCTTCTTGACTTAATGGTGACACCTCCTAGGACATCTGCCCAACAGCCTTCCTTCTGCAAACCTCCGTATCTGACTCTGAGCTGTACCACTACCAAAGATGATGCTTCGACCTTCTCCAAGAGGGAAGTCATCTATTGGGTCCTAGTCTCTATCTAAAGATGATACTAAGCAACAAGTAGTCACTCATCTAGTTTCAAAGTTTTACTCACTTCCCAGATCTACATCTAGTCCTGACTCTCACATGTCAAAAACTCAACTAAATCCACCCAGACTCCAGCAGCAATGGTGCCGGGACACTAGCATGTGGCCTCATTAGGCACAAGCCACAAGAGATGAAGCTAGACTGAAAAGGCATAAAACGTTGGGAGAAATAAGTGGGTGTCCATCTGTGGTGTGTTGCATGCTGCCTAAGAAATGAGCTTCCGTTATTCAGATCACTTTTTAAATGGCACCCTAAAGTAGACTCTAGTAGGGTACACCATCGCTTTGAACATCATGTTGGATTTAAATGAGACAGAATCACATAATTTTTATGTTAGAAGTGGTCTCCTCAATTAACTTCAGTTCCAGCTCGTTTCTCTTCATTTCACAGCAAAGCAATATGGGGCATATGCTCCAAATATGGCTGTAACATTGCTCTCATCAACATGTCCTTCTGCTGTGAACTGCCCCTGTCATCCTCCCTGCCCCTTGAGAATATGTGTTACTATTACCAATAGAGTATGGAGGAACTGCTCTGTGGGGCTTCTGGGGCTCAGCAACAAACTACATGGTTGTTTCTTTAGTCCCTGGAACTAAGGGAGCCCTGGATCACCATAGAAAAAGCCCTTCTCTCCCAAGGTGGCCACACAGAGAGGACATGTACCAGGGTTTCAATTAGGAGTAACGTCATCAAGTCACTCCAGTCCAGATGCCAGACATGTGTGCAAAAAGCCCCCAGTACGGAGTCACTCCCATCAAACTTTGCAGCCCAAGCTCTAGGCATGTGTAGCAGCAGACAGGCCATGTTGCCAAGTTGTGTCTGAGTTGGAGAATTTGAAAAGTCTATTTCAAGTCCCTAGGTCTTGAAGAATACAGAACGCTAAGGTGTTCAGTCGGATAAAAACCAAGTAAAAAGCAGAGCCTGGCTCTGCGGATCTGAAGGTTGGTGCTCGTTTGTGTCTACCTCCTGTTGACTGCAACATTTGTATAAATCAGAGTCTATCTGACCATATGGACAAACTTACTGTGCTAGCAGGAAATGGAGAGTCATGTGGGCAAACACTCAGGAGACGCAAAGAGGATCTCCACAGTCTCCATTGCCCTTGAGACTTGTCAGAGCTCCCCAAGGACCAGATGAGGGAAACCCTACATTCACCAAGGAACAGTGAATGCTGGGAACTGGGCACCCAAACAGAAAAAATATATACACAGCCCTGCAGTCACTGACATTCACTGGCCCAGTGATTTGTTCCCAAGTATAAAATTTCCTGAAAAGCAATCACTGCCCCAAATGGAGAGTCTTATATCACACTGCCCACAAATTCCATTTTCCATCTAGCTAGGAGAGAGTCAACAGTCCCCCAACCCGGTCCCCTGGACATCTGTGCCAGTGGCTCAAGCCTGGATACTCAGCAGGAAGGCAGAAGGGAATAACCCAGCCCCTGAGACCTAGGATTTGTGAAGAGGTTCAAGCAAATGAAGACCGCTTATATAGGTGAGTGTGCACACCTGTGAATCCACTTATACAGGTGAGTTTGCATACCTGTGAATCCACTTATACAGGTGAGTGTGCATACATGTGAATACACTTATACAGGTGAGTGTGCACACCTGTGAATACACTTATACAGGTGAGTGTGCACACCTGTGAATACACTTACATAGGTGAGTGTGCATACATGTGAATACACTTATACAGGTGAGTGTGCACACCTGTGAATACACTTATACAGGTGAGTGTGCACACCTGTGAATACATTTATATAGGTGAGTTGCATATCTGTGAATACACTTATACAGGTGAGTTTGCATACCTACCTGTGAATACACTTATACAGCTGAGTGTCCATACCTGTGAATACACTTATACAGGTGGGTGTGCATACCTATGAATCCACTTATATAGTGAGTGTGCATACCTGTGAATAAACTTATACAGATGAGTGTGCACACCTGCAAATACACTTATATAGGTGAGTGTGCACACCTGTGAATACACTTATACAGCTGAGTGTCCATACCTGTGAATACACTTATACAGGTGGGTGTGCATACCTATGAATCCACTTATATAGGTGAGTGTGCATACCTGTGAATAAACTTATACAGATGAGTGTGCACACCTGCAAATACACTTATATAGGTGAGTGTGCACACCTGTGAATACACTTATACAGGTGAGTGTGCATACCTGTGAATCCACTTATATAGGTAATTGTGTACACCTGCAAATACACTTATATAGGTGAGTGTGCACACCTGCAAATACACTTATATAGGTGAGTGTGCGTACCTGTGAATAAACTTATACAGATGAGTGTGCACACCTGCGAATACACTTATATAGGTGAGTGTGCGTACCTGTGAATAAACTTATACAGATGAGTGTGCACACCTGCGAATACACTTATATAGATGAGTGTGCGTACCTGTGAATACACTTATATAGGTAAGTGTGCACACCTGTGAATACACTGTGAAGGCAGAGGCTGACATCAGATGTCTTCCTATATTTCTCTCCATCTGTTTTTTTGAGACAGAATCTCTCACTGAACCTGAAACTTAGTTAGACTGACTGGAGAGCAAGCCCCTGCGATCTTCCTTCCTCTACCTCCTAGGGCTCAGATAAGAGATGTGTGCCACCACTTCCGGCTTCATATGTGGAAGCTATGAGTGTGAACTGCCATCTGTGTTCTTCCACAGCAAAAACTCTGCCCATTAAAGCCATCTTCCCAAACCCTAAACAAAGGTAGGGGAAAGAGAAGACATAAAAAAATAAACCATGCTTAGCCAGTCATTTAACCAATTGTCTGTGTTGGAAACAACAACCAAAGCTATAAAACCTTAATAGCATTATACATACATACATACATACATACATACATACATACATACATACATACATGTATATATGTGTACAATATATCATATGCATATATGTATGCATTTGATATGTATGTGTAATCTGCATGAAAATGTGTTATTTGAATGCTCAATATCAAGACCGTCCTAGACAGTCCAAGAGGTGAGCCTGTCATACAGACAGAAAGCTCTTGGTAGATCCAAAGATGAATTGCCTCTTCTTCCTGTCACCCAAGCCCAAACCCAGAACTTAGTTCACTATTCTCTCTTCAGTCTCCCAGAGTGTGTGGGCTTTTGTCCTTTCTGGGGCAAGTCACCTCAGCTCATTCCACCTTTGCTTTTCAATAGATAGACACCCACAGGGCTGAGGAGACTGAGAGTTCAAGTTCACAGAGCTCAGGAAGAACTTCAACCTAGGTCTCTCCCTCTGTAGATTGCTCTCCCAGCTCTACTTGCTTTGGTAGCTCTAACAGTGTCATTCTGCAGACACTGTCCTCTTCATTGCTTGGGACAATGGGTGGCAAGGCAGGAAAACCCAAGGACTATTTGCCTTGCTGTGGCCCAGGCCACGAATGGAGAACCTTCCATCAGTGATGATCTTACACTAAACTGACCAGGGAGAAAAAAAAAAAAAAGACTAAAGTATTCATTGCAGCCAGGTATAGTGGCACACGCCTTTAATCCCAGCACTAGAGAGGCAGAGGCAGGCAGATCTCTGAGTTCAAGGCCAGCCTGGTCTACAGAGTGAGTACTGGGTCAGCCAGGGCTATACAGAGAAACCCTGTTTTGAAACTGCCCCCCCCCAAAGTTTTTTTTTAATCTGTTACATAGAAACAAAAAGAAAACAAACAACACACAAAGCTTTCCTTTGAATTTAGGAAGTCTCTTGAGGACAGAGCCTGGTGCTCCAGCCTGTCACCAGCACTCTCACCTCCCACCTGACCTTCCCCGTCTGACCGATGTGGAAACAGAGACTCCGCAGATGTGAGGCAGGGCCTCTGACTTATTTGCCTCCCTGATTTATACCCCCCAACCCCACGCACATCACTTTGGTATGACAACAATGCATAATTCGATTACACGTGATATATAAAGTCATTGCAGCTGTTCTGGGATAGTCACCAAGAGGGAACTTCGCATCCGTGCTCAGACACGGACACACAGTTGGATGCTGGGAGTATGCTGCTAAAGTCACAAGGGAGGGGGTCGGTGTGAAGAAAACAGAAAGCTGCTCTTGCTGGCCATCAAGTGCGTCTGGCATAGTGTCTGCACACTTCGGCCCTAACATGTGCAATTAAGAGCACCTGCTTACTATCAGTACAAGCATAGCACTGACTGCGGGAGTCAGATTTGAAGGTAAAATAACAGCCAGGCAGCAAGAGAATCAGGGGCGTAGCATGGAATTTTACTTGAAGATGCTGCTGTGAAGCCGGGGACATTGAATTCCCTTTTTAAACGCTGTGTAAAAGTTTGTCTCCCGCCTGTTCACTCTGTGGGCTACATACCATGCGTAAGATTAATCCCACGGGAGTTTTTTATTTCCTATTCTGCCTATCTTTCATCTTCACCCCAGACTAAGCAGATGGATGTGAATTCAAAGTTTTCTGATCTTTAGCACAAGTTATGGAGGGTTATCTTTGGCTGTATATCTTTCTGCTGGCAGAGCTCCCTTGGTGATGAAGGATTAACCACCCCAGCTGTCTCTTCCCCGAATGATGCAGTGCCGTGCTCCTCAACACGACAGCATCACTTAATCTTAATGTCCGCTCTCCGAGCGCAGCCGCGCAGGACAAAGCCAATCAACATCAGATGCCACCAAGATGGACCTACTGCTTGGCCCTGGAGTCTCTCACTCTCTCACTCCTATTAATCAACATCATCCAACCCAATCCCAGAGTTCACTTCTCTCAAACCACAGCTAAACCAAGCCTGGGTCTGGGTGCGTCCTCGGAGGCACCAAGCGGGAGGAGGGGGGTGGGAGACAATCCACCTATCACAGGAGAACCAAATGCGTGCCAAGGCATGTTGCTGAATGAGAGCCTTTCTCCCACCCAGCTTCTCTCCAATGCCAACCTTGATTCTTCACACAGTAAAACTCACCCATAAGAATGACGGAAATTGATCTTGAACGAGCCCTACCAGACATTCTAGAAGATTCTCCAGGACCAAGGGACTGTTCATAATCAAACTAAACGACAAGCTCCCTCCCAGCTGTGCCCTAACTTCTATATACTCTGGCCATACTTGCAAAACTGGGCCTGGAATATTTTATTTCTTTTTAGATCAAAAATGGTCCCACCACAGAAAGCTCAATGGAATCCCCAACCCAACCCCAATGCCTGGCACGACGTACATACCCATAAATGCGTGCCATTCTAAGCAGAACTGTCTCTCCCCTTATCCTTCTTTAACATGATATATCACAAGTGAGAAGGCAAACTGTCACAGTTTCAAGTGTGCAAGCTTTTCCCTAGCGCCCGCACTTACAATAAAGAACCCCCCTATTCTTTCTTAAGAAAGGGAAGGGAAACAGGCCGCCCAGAACTCCAAGGCAAACGTAATAAAACAGTAAATTATGGCTGGAGTTTACTAAACAAATGCAACCTAGTTAAATTTGGAAAAATCTTCACTTTTGCTTACATTTGCGATTTTACTGCTGAACTACTGGTATTTCTTACTTATGCAACATTAAAATGTATAAGAAATCCTCTTGTGTGCTATATCCAGCATCCATTCTTGATTTATAATACCCAATTTAAGGGGGAAAAAACACAACTAAACCTGATTTAAATCACAGATTACTCTGTAAAACACAAGCAAGGAACTATTCCAAATCCTAAATGTAATTTAAACATATTTATATTTTCCAGTGATATATTTTCCCCATTCCTTTTCTTATGACTGTAAACTTTCTATAATTATATAAGCAATTTCCCTAAGGTCACAACATTGATCACGGTTATAAATTGCCAAAGTACAACACAGAGAGAGCAAGGAAATATATGTTGGACATCACAAACACTTTCATCAACCCGCAGATGGGCTGAAGGAAGAGGAGTGAGTGAACAGGGTTTGGAGACAGGGAAATGGGAAGAAAAATAGCAAATTTTTTAAGAAATCATCAGCCAATATACCCCCCTCCCAGACCACTTAAGCATGTCTTTCCAAGAAACTGCCCTTTGAGGAAACTTGGTTTCATTCCTGGTGATATTTTTAACCTCGAAGCCATTGAAGACACAATGCTGGGTAACACATTCCGGAAGTCCGAGCACAAAACAAATAAAACCTTTACAATGCAGACCACCTTCTGTCTAAGTAGGGGTTCCCGACTGTGTGCTGGAGAACATGGCTAGTGAGGGGAGGAACTAGGCAATGTATGTGGCATCCCGGAATCCCACACTCCCTTAAGCTCCGGGACTTCTCCTGGGTCTGTCTCCTTAGAGGCTGGGTGAGAAGAAAAACTACTTGGCGGGAAAAAAAAGACAATTTTAAAGATTAAAAAACAACAGAAAGATCTGGAGCATCACTTCCTGATGCTGTCATGACAAAGAGGTCTGAAGGAAGCTACTTGAGGGGCTCCGGTTGGCTGCCAGTATCTCAGATGTTCAGGGCTAGCTCCCCTCTTAATGAGAAAGGATTCAGGTGCTCTGTACATGACACAAATGGGGTTGCTGTCAGGAGCCTCCAGCGTACAGGTTCTAGCAGGACAGGCTGACAAGCTGGTCACCCCTCCCGCTTAACAATGCCACACTCCACTCCGGGCAGCTGCCTATTAGTAGGACAGCTGAGACACAAAGGGGGAGGGCAGAGTCAGCATGTGAGTGGAGCTATTTTGCTCCATGTAAACTAAATCTGAAAAGACCTGAATTCTTCGAAAGCTTGAGACCAGCAGTTCAACTGTTTCCCTCTGAGAGATAGCTCAGTCAGGTCCTAGGGCAGTGAGCTGAGAGGGTCTCAGAGTCTGAAGGACAATGTGCATACACCTGCTGGGGTGACAGTCATTACAAGATTAGCCTCCGGAAGCAGATGGCTCACCCCAGTCACCCTTCTCTCTGCACCCCTTCTCTCCGATCCTTTTCAATGCTCCTTCCTCTCTATGCCCCGCCCTCCATCTCTGACTCCATTTTCCTATTTAAATACCGGCAGCAGCACCTAAATCATGAACACTCACTTCCTTGCCTCTTTGCAGCATCCCCTGACCTGACTAGATGCAACAATCAGAGTGCGGTCAGCCTGCCAGGTTCACAGATGACACATCCTTTGATTCAATGAACCACAAACTGGGAACACTTTAAAAAAGAAAAAATTCCACATTAACCGTGCACACTCTTTTCTTGTTACTATTCTGTCATAATTGAAACTGTCATTTTTTAAAGTATGTTACTTAAATGTTGATACTGCAACATTTGCATATAAGATGTCAGACTTTTAAGCTTTGGTATCGAGGGCAAGAATCAGTCCATCCGGCTATCAAGGGGAAGGGTCCAGACACGAGCCAATCAGAACCAAAGCAGACTCCAAGGAATGCATCCACTTCTGAAGGTCAGCTCCACCAGTGAGGCCTCAGCTCCAACGTCAGGAGGGAGGAACTACACTCCCCTTAGAACAGGCAGAGTGGTTCTCACCCGTGAAGCGAATGACTGACTGTGGTGCAAGTCAGATTTAAGTGGCACATCTGAGGAGAGTGTCAGACACAGAGGGGCTGGTTAGGGCTAACTGGTGGGTTTCTGGCTTTGTGATTCTAAATTGCCTGTGTGTTACAGATCCATAATAAACAAGTTGGAACAGAGAAAGGTCTGGCCAACCCTGCACGGGGAGATTCTTGGCATTGCTAAAGTACAGGTAAGACCTACTGTGTTACAGAATGATCACAAGAGGAACAGTAGGGCTTATTTAGTTTTTACCATTTAATTAACTAAGTTTTTGACTGTGGGGGAGATGGTTTGTTGGATAAAGCACTTGCCATGTAAGACACGCAGCATCATTCTCTGGCCTACATACACACACATGTCTGCTGACACACACACACACACACACACACACACACACACACACTCGCCATGTTCACTGTTACAATTTTCATCAGGGCAACAGTCAACAATTTAGTATGCTTCATATTTTATAGATACTACATCTCACTCTTTAAAAATGAAGACATTAAAATCACCTGTGCTCCTGAAGCCCAGACAATAAGCGAAGCAGTTAACACCATTCTGTGAGTACTTTGCATCATAGCTCTATGCTGAGTCCTTGACTATATACTATCTTACTTTTTATCTCTGTTACTCTCTTACACAAGAAACTGGAGCTTCTGATGGGTCCATGGTTTGTTCAAGATCCAATCTTCGTGCCACTCATGGGTGGCAGCATTAAGATTTGAACCCAAGTCTAAATTCAATTTATAACCACATGCAAGATCACCGCCTGGAAATGACACAGAAAGAAACGAAGCCCCGTCTCACATCCATTTCTGCTCTGGGTGAAGAAAATAGACTCAAATCCCTCAGAAAAATTGAGGATAAAAAAAACTGGCAAATGATTGCCTCAACACCTCAAAAATTCCAAATGGGGAGTAGGAGGGTCAGGTCATGCCACATAGATGGCCAAATCCTGCTCAGCCCTCAGGGCCCAATTCCCAGGGCTCCAGGCCACCCATGATGTAGCTGGTTCCTGAGGAAGCTGAATAATAATTTAGCCATTGTCAAAGACTGTCTTAAAAGCAACAGACCCAACCAGTAGTTTATCAACTGCCCAACTTGCTAACTCAAAGCACAAACGTTGTGCAAAGGTTACCAGAGCCTATGTCTCTCTTTCCCATTTCCCAGCAAATGGCCCAAACTGGTCCTAGGATCAAAAGCATCCGTAGCTGAGGAGAATAGCCACACTTCTATATAAAGTGACCAGGAGTCTAGTGAACTCTGCAGCAGAGAAGAGGACTTTTAATGGTTCTCCAAGTGTATCAATGGATGCTACTTGGGAATGAGAACCTTTTTCCTCCGGGTTCCCCTGCCTTTGCTACTCTCAGTAATATTTTGTAGGGCTTTGGTTTTCCTATAACAAACTCATCGTTTCTTTCTAAATCAATTAGTAACCAGTTGTTTTCCTTTATTGGGAGTGAGACACCCTCTCTCTTTGCCATATCCCCTTCTCTTACTACATGGATCCTTCCTTGTTTAAAGAAAGCATAGCTGAGGCGATAGTTTTTCAGTTGCCGTGTGTGTCTAGATTAGCGATTACTTCAGCCAAAGCTGGTACGCTCAGTTCCTCCTTTACACCATCACCCCTTATCTGGCTTCATCACCCAAGGTGTAATCACAAACTCACTGGGCCAGGTAGGTAACAGAGCAGCAAATTGATCAAGACCACACCCAGTGGGCCAAGGAGTGGCACTGTGTGTCCACAGGTGACTGACAACCACCCTCTGCTTCAACCTGACACTCTGAAACACAGACTTCATCTTTGTAGGTGTTTAATAGAAGCTAGAGATGAGGGTGTGTGTGTGTGTGTGTGTGTGTGTGTGTGTGTGTGTGTGTGTGTGCACACGTGCGCTTGTGTCTGGTCCATGGTTCATTGAAAGATATGTTGCCATTTAAGACCAAAATACTGAATGCTCAACGGTCAGATTCGTGTTGGGAGTACCCTCAAAACTCTCTAGACTTCACTTTGCAGATCTAAGAAAGGACTGGGTATTAACCTATTACTATTAGACATTGTCATGGCACAGGCAAGGTAGGCTACTGAAGAGGACGTTTACTTTTGACCTGAAGACTCTCCAATCAGGTCAAGTCTCCACTCCTAGTTTACGGCAGTTATTTCCTCAAAATTGGATTTGACTCTGGTCCCATGTAATAATCATATCAATACATTTCCCGTTATCAAAAAGAAAAAAGAAAAAGAAAGAAATATAACACGTCAAACAAAACATGGTGTGAGGACTCCTTGTAATTTGTGCTTTCAATGTAAAAAAAAAAAAATAAATGTAGACAGCCTTAACTTTCTTACCTCCTCGCTTTTATTTTATTGACAGTCACTGGTGACTTACTCTCACCCTTATTCCAGCAATTTCCTCCAGACTAGTAAAATCCCAGTTATAAAACTGCCACTGACCTCATCCGTTTCAAAAGAATTATTCACAACTGGACCATCATTGGCTCAGTCTACACAATCATCGCTGAATTCCAAAACAATCCCACACCAAGCCCCGCAAAGGCAATCCCAAGTCCACTTCGATATAGTTCACTCTTTGGAACGATGTAAGAATGATAAATTTTCTGGAAACAGGATTTTATTTTTTTTTTTTTTAGGGGACAGGGACTGGAAGAACATTAAATTAAAAAGAAGAAATTGGCTTTGGGCTGAAAGATACCCAATGCATGAATGTAGAAATGTTGCTAACCTTGGCTTACAAAAATGTTAATTATGTATTTGACAGTGAAATATCACAAACAGCTGGGAATAAGGAACACGGATATACACAGAGGGTGGGTGAGAGTGGAAAAGGGCTCAGCCCATCTAGGAGGAGGCTTGAACTAAACATTTCCTACAGTAACAACGTTGGGGGCTGGAGATGTGGCTCAGTCAATAGAATGTTTTCCAAGCATGCCTGAGGCTGTGGGTTCAACCCTGTACCAACCAGACATGGTGGCATAGCCCTGCTGATCTCAGCAGCTGGGAGGTGCTCGAAGGAGGAGGACAAGAAGTTCAAGTAGATCTTCGGCTATATGATGAGTTATGGGATAGCCTGGGCTACATGAAACCCTGTCTCAAAAAAAAAAAAAGACTTTTTAAACCCTGTTCAGTGGGTCACCTACTTGACTCCCACCATATAAGCCAGCCATTCCATGCAGGCTCAGACATGAAAGTCTTCCCATTTCAAAAGCTGGTCTGTAAAACTTGTGGTCACCAGAGAACAATGTGATGGGTAAGAGGTAAACTGTGCAGAGAGGCTAGGAAGCCAAGGAAGGAAATCCTAGTTTTAAGAAGTTTTGACTTGATATTTTTTCTGTTTTCAAAATGTACAGAGTTTCACTGTCCTGAAAGATAGATAACTCCAGAGACACACCCCATGACCTGCCACCCGTCTCTTCCCACACACGCATGTGCAATGATCTCTTCTTTTGCCAGGTATCTGCTCTCCCAGGACTCTACTATTCCACCCACAATAAAGAGTCCCCATTACAATCACTCAGTGGAGTTGTCAAAAATCTCCTCACCAATAGAGACACTGACGAGGCAACAGCCAAGTTTTCACTGGAGCAGAAACACTGACTGTCCTGTAACTTCAGGGAGAAGACTTTTGGCAAACAATAAACCGACAATAAGAAAATGTTTGCCTCTCCAGAAGCTTAGAAAAGCCAAAGACTCTCTGCTCTGGTTATATGACAACCTCTACACACATACAAATGTGTACACACACACACACACACACACACTAGGGGGGACTTTAAATAAAAATTTAAGAGGCTTTTTTCGCTAGTTTTCTTAATCACTAGTCTTTTTCTTGCCTTTAGCATAGATGAAAGCTCCCTTCCTCCATTATTTCAAATATCTATTGCATTCCTGTGATGTGCCCTATCTTAGAAAGAAGGGAAAGAGAAAATCACAGAGTATTCTTGTTTAATTGCCCAGCAAACTTTAACTTACAGCTTAGATGTTCCTAAACCGAAAACCGTAAATTCTCCACATTACAGAGCTTTGATCATTGGTGTGATGTTAGATTCACACTTGACCTTCCGTGACAGATTCCAGACAAAACGCAAGTTCATCGAACGTACTATACCATGTGATCCCTCCAGGCAATGTGTGGAAGGTGCACACAAAACAGAAATGAATTTCATGTTTAGACTTGGTCCCATTCCCAAGACATCTTGAGATACATATAGGTGAGTGTGTGTGTGTGTGTGTGTGTGTGTGTGTGTGTGTGTGTGTGTGTGTGGTGTGCAGCATTTCAACATCTGAAGGAAAGACTAAAATGAGAAACATTTCTAGTCCCAAGTATTTTGGATAAGGGGTACTCAATTACTGTAAGTCCAGTCAGGTTCTAAGACATACACACTTAGAAGATTGAAATGTTTCTGTAAGCATTATGTTTTCTTCTAAATTTTTTATTACATTTGCTCTGTCCTATGTGTGCATGTGTCTATGTGCATGCTGTGTATGCACATATGCATGTGTGTATTTGTATATGTATGTCTGTATGTGTGAGGCCTATAGAGAGAGGTCAGAGACAGCTTACAGGAGTTGACTGTTTCTTTCCAGGGCCTCAGGGATTGAACTCAAGTCTAGCCACAGAAGTCTTTACCTAATAAGCTATCTCCCCATCTCCTATAAATATATTTTCTAATAAGTCTAGGATTTTATTAATTAAGCCGTCTTCTCATACTCTATCTGAGCTATTACAGACTGATAAACTTCAAAATGTAAAGGTTATAGCCATGTCCAACCTCCAGCCCACATGTGTCCCAGTAGCTGTGAATGCTACCTAACATGTACGTAGGAAACAATGTCAGAAAGTCGTATCTGACGTTTCTATGGGGGGGAAAGTCACAAATCCATTCTGTTCAGATGGGACGATTAAACATCCTTACTTGTCCGCCTCTGAGTATTTTTAGAAAATGCTGACAACAACCAGATTGTGACTGAAGCGTCTCTGAAAGGAAAGGGCCACAATGGACAGCGTTTTCCTCCCACAAATAATCTCCTCCAAAAGTACAACATCTGCCATGGTGACAAACTTCTGTAACCCCAGCATTTGGGGGCTGAGGCAGGAGGGTGACTAGTTCAAAGCCAACCTGGGCTACATATCAATACATTATATCAAAAACATGTTTTTAAACACCCATTTCTGGAGAGGTTTCCAAAGCTCTCTCCACTGAGAGTATCTTAGACTACCCCAACAGGTAGAGACACTGCCATAGCTGGATCCATCACTTTCCTCATCACTATAACAAACACTCCAAAGAAGCGACTTAAGTGAGGGAGGTTTACATTGGTTCATGGTTTGCAAGGATGCAGTTGGCCACGATGAAGAAGGTGCTGGGAAGGTGATGGTTCTGTAGCGGAAGGCACATGCAGTGTCTGCTTGACTTGCAACTCAGTGGTTCAGGAAACAGAGAGAGGAAGCCAGCCAGGCTATAAACCTCCAGTCTCGCCTTCTAGCAATTCACTTCCTGTTCCTTGGCTCCTCCTCCCAAAGGTCGTCTCAAAGCATAATCACCAGCAGAGAACCGTGTCCAAGCATAGGAGCCAGTGGGGGTAATTTTACAGCCCTCCAGGATGCTAAACTACTGAGATAAGAGAAAGCAGAAGTGGAAAGGTTGTCAGACAGACAGCAAGGGTCTCAGAACACCAGGAGCCAGTGAATTAAGAGGAAAAGCCCTTGGAAGGAGACAGCGTAAGATAGCATCTAACACTGACTCTAATGACAAACAATGACAATCACCATCTTGGGCAGCCTAAGTGCAATGTGTCCAGATGCCAGAAGAAGGGAAATCAATTTAGGGTGGGTCAATGGAAACAGCTTTACCTTCCCAAAGAACCATGGGGGAAACCACATCAATGCCAGTCACAGGAGATCACTCCGTTTTGCAAAATATAAAACCGTTCCATTGTAAATCTATGGAAACAGTGTCGCAGGGGCCAGGGGCTGTCACTTCCAGTCAAAGAAGGCCCACTTCACTGTGGCACTGATGGCCGGTGATGTCAAGGCAAATTATATTCCCACGCACCAGGAGAGAAATCAAAGTCAGGAGAAGAACGTCCTGTTGGAGACACACCCATAGAAGTTTGGAAAGTGCACCCCTTCTGTGCCGTGGTAAATTGAACAAAGTACGTGGGAGCTTTCCCATTAAGAAATTGAAAGACTAACCAGCCATGATTACAGGCTCTTATAGACTCCACTACGCAGGAAGCTGAGGCAAGAGCATAGTTTAAGCCAAGCGTTCAGGGCCACCCAGGGTAACATGAAGGAAAAGACGAAAGGAGGGGAAGTGTAAAGTGCCGGTAGAGGAGAGTCTATATTGGGGAATAGAGAGATAGTTTCAAGACCAAGGCCATTTTTGAATACATGTTGGGAAGACAACTGGGGGTGCAACAATGCTTTTTGCCTAATGGAACCTGAGTATGATGCATGCATGCATGCATACATACATACATACATACATACATACATACAAAGTATAAATATATGCATACCTAAGTCATTGACTGGCTGAGGCATACCTCAGTTGGTAGAGTGCATGCCTAGCATAAAAAAATTATGAGTTTGGTCCCAAGCACTACAGGTGTGGTGGTGCACATCTATAATCTCAATACGTGGCTGGTGATGGTAGGAATTCAAGGCCATCTTTGACTAAATGTTGACTTTGAGGTCAGCCTGGGATATACAGGGTCCTCTGTCTTAAATAATCATAATCTAGATGGAAATGAGCACCCCAAGAAAGAACTGGGCTCTTTCACTAGGCTCTAGTGTGGTCCCAGAGGCTCCCAGAGTAAAATGGCAAGTGATGTGGGAACACTTGGCTTAGAGTAGGGGGTTATAAGATCTGCATGTGTCACAAATCTCCCAGTTACAGCCAGTGAGAGGTTCTGCAGCAACATAGAGTCAAGGTCAGAAATTTCTTCACTATTCAGCCAGCAATTAAGCCAAACTATGGGGAAAGCACATTGGAGCCTATCTCTGATGAAGAGGAAGAAAAGCGCAGATCTTCAGCAGGGTCTAAAAGTCATAGTCCTTGACACCCATGGATATAAACTAGGAAAAAGGGACCAAAAGGGGGCAAGGAAGCAGGTGGTGCAGGTGTACAGAGCCTGGTCCAGAGGGAAACTGGTGTCGAAAACAGCAATCTTTCCCAGCCCTTTGACACAGACCTGCAATTACGAAAACAGATGATTCCAGAATGGAGACCTCCCAAGTCCTTCTTCCTGTGGGTGAACAATGGTTAATGGTTAAGTGTGCAATGACAATCCAAAATGACACTGTAAAAAATAATGGAAAAAAAAAGGACTGCCAATCGCTATGCCCTTTAAAGGCACTAACCTCTTGATGCACACATGAGTGTTGGTACAATCTCGTTCAACTAGACTGCTTACCCATTTTATGGACATACAAACCAAAGAGGAGAGAACAGGAAATTCCCAACACACATTCAACCATCATCATGGTTGTGGGATGGGATGGAGACTGAGAATCTGAGCGCTCTGTAGACAGTCTCTACAGGTTCCCAGGGGCTATCAGTATTGAGAAATGTCCACTCATTACAAGAGAGTTACCCATTCTGCCACTGACAACCAGAAACCTAGTAATAGGTTATTTTCAGGCATCGGAGACATAAGGCAGGCCTGTAAACATCTGACCTTAAGAGATTCAGAAAGAGAAAGGCCACTCTTCCTGCCTTGGACAAGTCCACCATTCCCCTAACACACAGGCCCCAAGGCAATTCAACAGAACCATCAGATTCTGCCTACATGGTGAGAACCAGAGAGTATCCACGCAGAAAGCAAGTGAAGCAGTGAGACCATGCATTTACCAGCTGCCCCAAAGCATACCACCCTACACCTAGTCCTTCCATTGGTCAACTTCCAGCTCAGCACATAAAAATGAAAAGGTGCCTTTGTTTGAAATTCTCCTGAAGTTTCTGATCATCGTGATTTATGTAAATAAAACGTTAAATTAAAATATAGCTGTTAAGAAAATTCCATATATGATGGAATGGCTGTTCTATTTTAAAGCGATCTGCAATAAATTTTCTAAATTCTGATTGCAGGTGATTCCAGTCTGGAAAGCTGTGCCAACACTAGCCAGCAGAGGTCTATTACTGAAGTGGTATTAATATAGCCATCATCACCAATTCAAAGCAGATAATAAAGGACTGACACATTTATTATCATTATTAATTAACAGTTTTCTAAGATGGAATTAAATCAATATGCTGCCCTGATATTTTAACTAGTTATGCAAATCAAACATTTAGAGCCCATGAACAGATATAAATGCCATTCAAAATTCACTTCACACTTATTACTGTAATATCAGAACTTTCAGGCTTTGCTAGTAAAAAAAAAAAAAGAAAGAAAGACTTAATGCTCATTTAATTACACTCAGACATAAAGCTTATGGAATGAAAGTTGAAATAGCTGGTTAGTTAGGAAGTCGTAGTAAGGCTATAACACTTGGGGTAGACAATGAGATAATAATGTGGAAATGCAGGCCTCTGCACAGAGTGGCTCTGGCAGATCCTATTAAGAAGGACAATGACAAATGTAGGGGAATGTGTTTGGAATTACAAAGCTGAGGGCCTTTCCTCAGGTTCCAGAAGGAGCGCTGGAAGCGGGAGGAAGAACAACAGATAACTCTAATGACATTCGCAGAAACATCCAAGCTAAATTCCAACGTGTCTTCTTAAGTACATAAGGATGGTACCCAAGTCTTTTTATACAGAATGTCCCTTCTTCCTCTGCTTCCTGGCTGTCCTTGTCCAGCGAGAGTAGCTTTTAGCAACTGGGGTAGTGGGACCTGGAGAGTTGCAATGTGGTATCGGGGTATTCTCCTGAGCCCAAGAACTGGAGTAAAAGGCTTGACCTAGAGACCAGGGTTACCTGTCTGGAAAAGCAGCTAAAGTCTGAAGAACTAAGCAGAGGGATTTGGCTCATCTTGGGTTTCAGTGGCTACCTGTGCAAAGAGGCCACTACTTGCTTTCCTGAGTACTGATTGTTGTGTGACACTAATCCTGAGGGGACATGCCCAAGATAAAAAAACCAATGACAGGCCAAAGTGAGACTATCACCAAATTCCAACTCAGTAAACTGATGAGTTTTACTGGGGTTACTTACGGGAATATAGGTGAAGGGTTACTTTCGGGAGCAGAAATATCACAAAGATAGCTGCATTAACAAAGCCCACCCGAGCATGGGTGGCAGCTCACAAAGCTGGGACCCTGGAGCACACTGCATAGCCTATAGACAGTTCAACAGGTTGGAGAGTGTGTTTTCCAGACCATTCAGTTGGTCTGAGCCTATTGCAGGCCACTAAGCTGATCTTTGCTTCTTCCAGGCAGGTGGGCTAGTCTATGCTTCCTCTAATTTCCTTAGCTGGTCTGAGCCTCTTCTAGGTAGCTCAGCTTATCAAAGAGTATCTTTTATCAGTTCTTACTACTTATATGTGCTTGGGAATGGAGGGAGTCTAGTGTATCTGATCAATTTCAGGAACTTCCTAGAAGTTTTGAATTGTTCACTTCCTTAGTTCACCAAGCTTCCCTAAGGGATAGAATATTTCATCTCCCCTTAGAACACCCTGTTGTTTCCTCCTTCCTAACACCCAAGGTCTTAACAATCTTTTTCCCCAAGATGGAAGGCTTTAATCACACAGAAAACTGCTACACAGCACTGGGATAGTAGTGCCAAGAGGCAGCATGACAAATAGATGCCTTTCCAAGTATCTGACTGATATCTTCTAGGTATTTCTTGAGGGGAGGAGCACTTCTAGGAAGCATCCATTGCATCCATCAGCATCACAGGGCCAAGACAACATTTCTAATGGGCAGGCACAGTGGGGCTTGGGTCACCTCAACTCCAAGGCTTAGGGAACAAAGGAGCCAGGGGCAGTGTTCTATGGAGTATGGCTTTGCTCACAGAAATAGACATAAGTGTACTGCTAACTTTTAAAGAGCTCTTAGAAAGTAGAATTAAGCTTTGGGTATTTTATGGAAAGGGCTAAAACTGCTGTCATAGCATACGTTAGCATGAACAATATCTCAGTCTTCTTTTTACTTCAAATCTTATTCTCATCTTTGCCCTGAAGTATGTTTGATCCTCTGTGCAATCAGGCTTAGAGTTAGAAAATGAATAGCAGCATAGACACCAGAAAATGCATTGCATGTATATGACCCAAACCAAACAATCTAAGAAACAGAGAAGGCAATCTTATTGTCCTTCCTCCATCTTCCCCCTTCACTTCACACTGTAGTATTTGTCACAGCAGAAGGCTCAAGCCATAGGCCAATACACATCACAGTGTCCAGCCATTTGCTGTGGAGATTTACAAACTAAAAAAACAAGGACGGCTACAAAGACAGGCATGTGCACTGTGCACCTTCTCTGGGAAAGGGAAAGCGTAATGACCACCATTATGAAGACAGACAAGGTCCAATGTCAACAGTCTAACGTGGAAACAGAACCCATCAAGCAATGTCAACATTAGGGAGATGGGTTTGTATTGACTGTCAACCTGACAGGATCTAGCATCACCTTGGTGAAAAATCCTTAGGGCATGTCTATGAGAGAACTTCTAGACTACATTAATAGAAAGGGTAGACTCACTCTAAAAGTGGGAGGTATCATTCTCCAGTCTGGGAAGGGCTGGGGTCCCAGAACGAATGAGGAGGAGAAAAGGCTAGCTAAGCATGGACATTTACCGCTCTGCTTCCTGGCTGTAAATGTAATGTGAGCAGTTGGATCATGCACCTGCCATCTTTTCTGCCTTGATGAACTTCATTCCAACTGTAAACCAAAAGAAGCCCTTCCTTCTTTAAGTTTGCATTGGCAAATTATCACAGAGTCAAGGAAAGTAATTAACGCAGGTAGTCACTGTGAACAGTTGAGTGGTGGAGAAATGGGTAGAAAAAAATACTGAAAAGATGTATGAAGTATGCCAGTAAACGGATACTGGCTGGAATTTTATTTTATTGTATTGTAGATTTATTATTTTATTTATTATTTTAAGTATAAGTAGACCATCACTGTCTTCAGACACACCAGAAGAGGCCATCAGATCCCATTACAGATGGTTGTGAGCCCCCATGAGGTTGCTGGAAATCGAACTCAGGACCTCTGGAAGATCAGTCAGTACTCTTAACCGCCGAGCCATCTCTCCAGTCCCATTTTATTGTTTTCTTAATGAAGGATGTGATTTCCAGAATTTTACAATAGTCATTCTTTCACTAAATGACATTTACTAAGGGACAACTAGACAGTACTGCAGCCCACCAGAGACACAATGATCAAGACAGGGGTGTTTATAATCCCAACTTTGGGGTGAGAGACAGAGGATCACTAGGGCTTGCTGGCCAAACAATATAACCTAATTGGCAATCCCCAGATCCTAAGAAAGATTCATCTTGAAACACAAGATGGATTGCTTCTGAGGAACACCCAATGTTAATTTGTATATACATAAACATGCATATGTGCCTACACACACAGAGAGAGAGAGAGAGAGAGAGAGAGAGAGAGAGAGAGAGAGAGAGAGAGAGACTCACACAAAGTTTTTTGTTTTGCTTATTTTTGTTTTTCAAGACAGGATTTCTCTATAGGTCTGGCTGTTCTGAAACTCACTTTGTAGATCAGGCTGGTCTTGAACTGAAAGATCCACCTGCCTCTACCTCCCAAGTGCTGGGGTTAAAGGCATGAACAACCCTCACCTGGCATGATTTTTTTTTTTACCACTTCAGTAGCTTCAGTCTTTCTAAGTCTTGAGTTAAGTATGAAATTCTTGATTTAGGTCCCTATCTTCTCAAACAGAGGCAATCACACAGCAGTTGCCTACAACAGAAATCACACTTTTCTTCTTTCCATAGTGGAAGCAGAAGATTTTTGTCAAACCTAAGATCCAAGCATTCAGGTAAACTGTCCTAGGGTCTTCTCCACCCACACCATCCTGGAGTCCTATACCACTGGAGTGGGGACTTACTAGGGTCCTCTCCACCCACACAGTATACTTTTCACTAAGGATTTCCCACCACAGTAACCAGGGGGCCTGTGTTAGATTTGCTGCACCAAACCACTATGCTGTACCTCCAGAGAGAACTCCCCTGACTTGAAGTTAGATGCCCCAGATCAGAGTAGGGCTGAGGATGGGCTGGTTCAGAACCACTTAGATTAAGATGAAATTCTGCATCTTCCTTGGCTGCATCTCCAGGCAAAGGCTCCAGGTAAACATTCGTCTTCTGAAGCTCCCAACTGTGGAGACCTTCCTTTGAGTGCTAATTTCTATTTCTAGTAGTTGACAGTAAGCTCAGGTATCTGTCGATTCTCGTCCCTGAAACCACCTCAATAGCTTTAATCTTTGTGGTAGGTGGAATGTGCTTGGCCCAGAAGGTGCCACTATTAGGAGGTGTGACCTTGTTGAATAGATGTGGCCTTGTTGGAGGAAGTGTGTCACTGTTGGGGTGGGCTTTGCCGGTCTTCTCCTGTTTGCCTTCAGAACGATATGTAGACTTCTCGGCTCCTCCAGTGCCATGCTTAACTCGATGCTGCCATGCTCCTGCCTTGATGATAATAAACTATAAGCCTCTGAACCTATAAGCCACCCCTAATTAAATGTTGTCCCTTATATGAGTTGCCTTGGTCATGGTGTTTCTTCACAGCAATGAAACCCTAACTAAAACACTCTTCTACAGTTCTGTCTCTCCCATCTTCTTCCTTCACAAGATCCAAATTTAAGAAAGGGTACTTGTAGGACTGGTGAGATAGCTCAGTGGGTAAAGGAACCTGATGCCATGCCCCAAAGCCTGAGTTTTATCACCAGGAATACATAGTAGGAATAGAGAGCCATCTCCTGAGAGTTGACCTCTGACCTCTACACATATGTCATGGCATGTGTCTCTACTACCCACCCCAAAAAACAAATTTGATTAACAAAAAAGAAATGAACAATTTGTGAGATCATGTTGTCCATAGAAACTCAAAGCTATTGTGCCACAGACGCATGTGGGGCCAGAGAAACAGAAGAACACACGGCTCCCAACTTTTATCCTGTTATCTTGTGAGCATTGCAGCTATCTCTCAAAATTCTCCCCACTATAACCTTGCAAAGCTCCCAGTGTTAACAGCAACCATGCAGTCCTACCACAGGTTACCCTGGTGACACCTATTGCTGTGATTTGAATGAAACATTCCCATATGTTCACGTGTCTGAACACTTGATCTTTAACTAGAGGTGTTTGTCCAGAAGGGTGTGAAACTTTTAGGAATGGAGCCTATGGGAGAAGATGGGTCGCTAGGCATGGTCTTTGAGGTTCCATAGCCTGGCCCTGCTTCCTACCAGCTCTCTTCTTCCTGACTACAGATACCATAACTTCTCACCATGATGGACTGTGTTCCCTTGAACTGTAAGACAGAATAAACCCTCCCTTCCTCAAGTCATTCTTGCCACTGAACAGCAAGGAGTAACTTACATACCTATGAATGTGCAAACTTCCCTAAAAGAGACTTTTTTTTTCTTTTTCTTTTTTTCAGAGCTGGGGACTGAACCCAGGGCCTTGCGGTTGCTAGGCAAGCACTCTACCACTGAGCTAAATCCCCAACCCCTAAAAGAGACTTTTGACAGCAATGTTGAAGGCTTGGTCCTCGGACTGTATGCAACCAATTTATAATAATCAGCCTATTTCTGAGACCCACAAGTCTCCTGGATTGTTATTAGTGTTGCCTTGGTTAGGAAGTTGCAATATGATCCTATGACTAGAAATGCTGGCATAATTTATTGCATTATTACTCCTCTGAACTGAAGGCAATTAATTACCTGAAGCAGGATGCACAAGCAAAAATTTATCAGGGGAAAGTGGTGAAAAATGTAGCCACTGCTTTAAAATAATAAAAGGTTAATGGGTTTTGTTCATTTGTTGCTGCCTCACATCAGGCACCTTACAGGCCCAGCTTGGATGTCCATCGTGAATCCCCTCTTCTTTTATCCCCCCTCCTGCTCTACTATACTCTATCATCCGAGAGAGAGAGAGAGAGAGAGAGAGAGAGAGAGAGAAGAAAGAAATGTCTAAGATACCCATTAAAAAGCAGATGAGAAGCTCTGTGTAGAACTGCATGATAAAATACATACGTGTGTTCGTTGTGTACGTTGCTAAGACAAATACATCTGCCTGACCGATGTGACTTTCTAGCTCGATATTTTACTTTAAAACTTATAAAAACTCATACTGGATCAAAAGACATATTTCAGGGGACGTGTGTGTGTGTGTGTGTGTGTGAGAGAGAGAGAGAGAGAGAGAGAGAGAGAGAGAGAGAGAGAGAGAGAGAGATATATGGATTCTTAGTTACGTTTGTAAAGCCTACATTGGGAATTCTCAATGATGACCTCCAAGAATCTTTTATTCCCTCTACATTCCTACCCTTTCCTTTAATTCTGCTATTGTCCAAATTCCAGAAAGAAACAGAACCTCACTTATATTATTGTATATTTCATGAACACATGAAAGATAAGAGTGGGGTGAAATCACTATATGTGTTTCTGCTCCTCAGAATTATTCACATCTGTATGATTCCGTAATTGTTTCTTCTATAAAGTTATTGGAGTAATTTCGCTTCCGTATATTCCCGATCAATTCCCCCTCTCAAGGGCACAGTTGAAAAGTGATATTTGAAAACGGCCTCTGATAGATTGCATGGTTAGTCAGCAGCAGAGACAAACAACCTAATCCAGCACAAATTAGTTCGGCTGCCAGCAATAGTTTTATACAAAGATGTAAATTATGTTGTCAAAATCGGTGGCTTTCTAGCTTGCTGCTCAGCTAACAAGAAACCACTTTGGCTGATAAAGATGAACACTAAGCGTCCCTCTCTCACAAATTTGCAAATCTGCCATTTCAGCATTCTGCTAGCCACAAACAAACGGCCCGCTGTAATTGCTTCTTTCTTCCACCCCTGGTGTTTTTCCTCTTTGAGCTGTTCCTTCCAGACTGCTCACGAAAATAATAACAACAAAAGCCCAAAAGCGCCACCATAATAAATACTCACAACTCCCAGGATCAAAAGGAAGAGCGGGGCTGCAGCAAGCAACCCTCCAGTCTCCTCACCGTCCTGCCTATAGAGGCATCAGCCCTACCCACTCACCCATGGCGGGGGCCATGCAGACCCCGGCCCTGTCACTCCGGGTGCTGCCAGCTAAAAGACCGAGAGGGCAGGACAAACTCTTGGCTTTAATGGAAATGGAAATATTCTTGGGGCTTTGGACAAGGATTGCTGTTGACGTGGGCCCATCCATTCTTCTTTATTTTACAAGCTCCCGTTACTGGGAAGGGAGGGGGAGAGAGTAGACTTTGAAGGGACCCAAGTAGAGAGCATCATCAGGCTGCCTGGGCAAACAGGAATCAGATATATCTAATGCTGGACTGAAAATAATAACACATTAGAACGGTAATTATACCCAGCATAAGTCAAATAAATAAATTATAAATTACAATTACCCTTTACAGTCGCTAGTCCCACTGTTTACTCTACAATTAACTGCAGGTGCTTCTGTGTGTTTTATTACCACCCCAAAGTTATAGATTTGAAAGAATGGTACAGATGATTCCTGTTTATTTGTTAAATTAAAGCATTGTTGGTAAAATTACAGCTTAATTAATATTATGGGTACTATATAACAAAATAGTTTACCTTGTACATAATTTATTTCCACATGCGTATCTCAGCCCAGACCCATTACAGCTTTAAGGCAGCTAAAATAAAATATCCCTCCTTTGCTGGCATTTTTCTAAATAGCAGTTCACTAAATCAATATTATTCACTTGGTATTTTTAAAAGCAGTGTATCTTAATAATTACCCGGCATTAGAGTAGGCAATAATTTTACTTGCTAAGCATATTAAATTTAGCAAACCATCAGTCAAATAGTTTGTTCTTTCTCAGAATGGGTAAGCAGTGAGTGAGTTTGGAATCATGTTCCTTTGGTATAAATGTCACAGGGAGTTTAAGAATGCGTCTGTGACTCCCTAAGCCAGCCAGCACTATATATCTTTATTAGTTTCAGTGGTCAGCACGGTGACCGGTTGTTTATTCTCATTACGCAAGACAAGGTGAGCCACTCGGCAGTGGCTGCAATCACAGCTAAAAACATATGACTTTGCAGAAAGCAAAAACCTGAAGGCAAGGCTACCCACACAATGGCCTAGGGGCCAACTGCCACCAGAGGGACTGGCAAAGGGTTAAGGTGAAGATGTCAGCATGCACGCACTAAGCTTTGGGCATGTGCACTCAACTATCATGATCCTGGCATCTCTGGCCTGTCTTATATTTTGCCATCGTTCTTAATTCACTATAAAACAGAAGTAATTTCCTATTTCTCTTGTCTTTATCTAAGACTGATTTATTCTTTCTCTCTCAAGTTCCTGGATAACTCTTGAAGCACATTCTCTCTTCCTAGTACTATCATCCTAAATAAAATAAATACTCCTAAAAATGCCAAGCTCCATTCTCTCTCATAAACTTGAATACCACACACACACACACACACACACACACACACACACACTTCTTTTGCAGAAAATCAATTCCATTACTACCTAATCCAGAAGTAGGCAACCGCCACCCTGAGACATTACTGTCAGATTGATGAATACAGGGACATGATGGCCGCTCAACTCTGTGATCTTACTAAGTGACTAGGTGGTGATAACTAAGGGGAAGGGGGCAAAGACATGTGGGAATCAGGAAGCAATGCCAGGAAATGACCTTTCAACCTGCATGAAGGGGCAGTGGTCTTCTTCAGTTCCCACATTCCCTCTCTTTCTACTCAAGTGCACAACACAGCCTCTCATTCCATGAATCCTATAGGGGCCACACTAGTTTATCAGAGAGAGACAGAGACAGAGACAGAGAGATGGAGAGACAGAGAGACAAAAAGACACAGAGAGAGACAAAGAGAGACAGACAAGCAGAAAGACAGAGACAAAGAGAGAACTAAAGCTCAGAGAAGCTTCCGTTGGGATCTACTCTTGCTAAAGTCAAAGCCACATTTCCAGATTTTTCAGAGTGCCTACAGAACTCAGAGAAATGTCTGGCAGCCTTCTGTGCCCAGGAGAATTCCGAAACATCAGTTTTGCCAGCTTCCTGGTTTGTATGCTTTCAACACAGATCTGCTTGCATCAGGGGTGGGCAACTCCCTGGTAAGACACCCAGTGACTACCAAGGTACATACCATCCAACAGTAGGTAGAGTGGCTTGGCCAGGAACGCAAAGGGAATGATGTTGGGCTGGGAGAACAATAATAGGAGGACAAGGCACTTATTTCAACCAATCAACTAAGAGAAGTGCCTACAAGTACTTCCTCAGTGCTGAGCACAGTGCTGACCGTAGAGAAAGAAGTAGAGTATGTCAGCTGTGACTAAGAATACCCAGAGAGTCCGATATTCTTCTTCAAAACAATAGCAGAGAGGCTAATGTCCTAAGGATTAATTGCCAAATGAGACTCATCCAGCAATTACTACCTGAATAACTCACAGTTGCTAAGATTGGGTAGTAAGATGAGGGTTTAAATCTATTTAAATCTGAATATTGGAGAAGAGAGAAGCTCATTCAAAGTGAGCAGACCCAAAGGCTAGAAAGGTGAGGTTGCAGGACCTGAAACTCAGGAGCCACTTCTGCACAACCAGGGTCATACTCAGAGGCACACAGAGTACAGCAGGATACACTCCTGTTGTGGATGCGACCCTGGGTCCACCTTACAGCAGAACAATAAGCAAAGGTTTCAGCCCACTTACACAGCTTAGGTCATCCAGAGCACCATAGTTCTAGGTGCAACATCCTGCCCATACTAAGTCATGAGGGAAAATGTTTGCAGATGTGGTCTTGAGTTTCATATCCTTTGCCCTGTGATAGCTCTGTCTCGTGTGGAATTTTCCCTCTCTAACATGATTAATCAGGTGTGGGTAGAACTGGAAAGATGACCAGTCTCCCTGGCGAAGACATGACTAGGCAACATCTGTATTGTGGCAACTCTCATTCCAGGGAAGAGACCAGAGACACACTCAGCCTTTACACACTAAGCCCTCTGCAGGGCCTGCTCTGACTGTGCAGCTCTGGATCTCACATTGCAATTGGACTGAAGTGTGCACCCAAAATGAGCACAGGATATAATATGCAAGAGTAGGCTAATGAGATTTTAGTTTAAAAAAAAAAAGACCAAACAAAGAGAAAAAGCACATGAAAAGATCATCCACTGCATTGGCCCTTTGAGGACCAATTGAGCCTGGGCTACTTTGGTTGCAGATAAAGACACCAAGGCTCCAGCTAAATGTGTGGGCAGTGTCCTCTGGCTGTCAGGTTTATAGGGGCCAACTGTGAACCACAAGCTTCCTAACCCCTAACTTAATGATGCCCCTCCCTCCTTGCACCTCAAAGAGAGTGACTGTGTGATAGCAAGCCAGGACATGGGGTCCCTTTTCAGAAGACACAAGTATTAGTTTAAAGAAAAGAAAGTCACAAAAAATGAGCTAGAAATAAAGGATGAAACAGAAACACAAGATTATATTTCTTTCCGTCCCCATTCAAGAAGAGAAAAATACTTAGTGCTCTGTTCTTTCACCCCCACAACCCTGAGCATTCACCCTTTAATTCATCAATGAACTACAACTGTTGACCTTGATTGAAACTAGCAGTATGTACTGCAAACCCAGCAAAGCTATTTGTATAGGTATAAACTATAGGCACTAATGGGAAAGTTTTCCTAATAACGGTAGGCACCCTCCTCCTCAGAGTACCCAGTGATCCAAAGGACTAGTATTCCATATAAAAAGGTCAATCAGATCTGGCTACAATGACAACCTAAAGATGGCATAAGGAGGGGTTAAGGAGAACTAGAGAGTAGGTAAACCAATGCTTTGGTCTTTTTTTACGGTGTTATTTTGCAATGACAAGCATCTCCATAAGTTGGTAATTAGTCACAAAGGAAAGAAAGTGGCAACTTCAGAGTCAGGACAGATGCAGGAAATGTTAAACAACAATACAGCAGGTGAATTGCATTATAAGACAGCGATGCAAGAGCGGCCATGAGTCACTCCGTGATTAATTCCCCAAGCATAGCCCTAAGATGAGTACAGTGTGTTGCTATTTACAAAGCTCCTCTCCATTCATCATCTCATTGGACTTCCCAGAAGAGGGGAAAGATGCTTATTCTCAATGTTCCTGCACAGCTTCAGGCCTTGGAGGCTGATTTGCCCTGAGTCACAGTACCAGGCCTTCTGCCATCTACTGAACCCCATGGAGCCAGAAGTTCTGACTGTGGACTGGCAGATGATGGTGTCAGATTTCATGGAGGTAATGCCAGTGATGTCTGACCCCAGTAACTGTATGACCAAGAAAGTAGGGAATTCATGGGGCGATTGGGGGAAATGATTAGAAAATGAACAACCCTAAGATATGGCTGCAAAATGATACAACTGGCTTGATTTGGAACAGAGTAAACAGGGGGACTGGAGGAGAAGTCCAGAAAGAAAAGAAAGTGGGCAGCAGTGAGGGCCAAGCTGAAGAGGCAAAACTTGCTTCCATGAGTCAGTGGGGGCCTTAAAAGAAGATTCCTAAGGAAAAGATATGCAGAGTAGAAGCAGGAAACCAGAAGAATAGAGTAGGGCATTAGGAATGAAAAGGAGTCACTGAAACCAACTGAGCTGGCCAAACTATCCTGGTGGGTGAGACATGGGCTACATGTACCCATTTGCCAAGTAAAAGGGTCTACTGCCATTTAGAAGAACTTGGAGGACCCTTGGCCTCCTGTGTGCCCTTCAGCAACTGCCTGGACCTCCCAGAGGTTCCCCTCCAGACTTTGCCATCTCATCCAAGAGATAACATCTTACTGGCATCTACAAGTAATCCAACCTGAAGGCCATGGGGATGCTGAAGCCATGGTATGTCTCTTCCAAAAAGAGTTCTCTCATGTAGAGACAAAGCCTTAGCTCTGTATGTCCCAAACACTGAAGCCAGCCTATGTCATCCCAGACTGGTTCTCATAGAGTCTGATCGATGGGTCAAGAGGGTGTGGTTAGGTATATTGCTAGAATGTTCTCCAAAGGACTCTGACATTTTTCCAAATTGGAATTCACTGGAATCCCAAATGGGGACACAGAAATTTCAGGTACTCTGCAAGAGAGGATGTGTTGGGGTCCACACTACCCCAACTAATTAACCAAATAAGAGACATCTGTGGAAACCTAATGTTGGTGTCGGGCTACACATTTAGCACATGTATTAATATAAGCACCTATTAATTAACAAAGATCTCAGGGAAGCAGAGGTCAGGATCATTCTAATACAATGTATGTGAAAATTAATTTTGCTCAATAAATCAAGAAAAGATCAAACATGACACTGATAAAGAAGATAGTTGTGCATGTGTCTATAATTTCAGTGGGAAACTTACATATGCATTGCAGCCTCCTCCCTCCCTTTAACTCATAACCTTGCGCATGTGATCTGGAAATTAACAGCCTTGGCTCATCTGGGTACCATACCATGATTTTTGCTGGATCTCTGCGATGGCTACACTACTGCACAGATCCTAGAACCAACTATCTCATTTAGGAGAAGGCAAAATTGCAGTTCTAATAGGAACAGTAATTTGATTAATGTTACATGGTCCCTAAAAAAATCAATGTCTCTCATCTCTAGAGCCTCCAGTGTATTTGCCCATTCATATTGTTTTCTGTATCATAAATATTCAGTTAATACTTGGGTAGCAAATCACATATGTTTTCCCTTCTTGTGTAGAGAGAGGACTGAGACAGGGTCTCATATAGTCCAGCCTGGACTCACATCCTTATGCAACTAAGGATAAGTTTGAATTCATAATTCTCCTGCCTCTGTCTTCAAAGTTCTAGGCATACATTACCATGCCTGGTCACTAAAATAAGTTCTAGGTACTATATAATATTTAGGAACCCCCATTCCAGCAACTGTACTGAAACAGAGTAGTTTTTCTTTTCAAATAAAGCTGACATGGGTTTTTTTTTGTTAATTCTTATTCTTCACCTTTCAGCAACAATTTTCTGTTTTCATAGTAAATTTCACAAAATGATGCCATAATTTATATGCTCTGTGCTCGAAGTTGGCTCCTGAGTTTTACATGGCATGGTGCATGTTTCTGATGACCTTGGTGTCTTTGGCAGTCCAATCGCATGGGTATTACTTAGTGAAGGTATGGCACTGAAAGCAAGACCATCATCAAGGTCTCTGAGATCTCTTCCTTGGAGCCTAAGTCTTTCATTAGTGGAGGAGAAAGGAAAGACAGGGTCGCTCTTCATCAACAACCAGCATTCCCATTCCTAGGATCTGACTGGCTGGCAGCTGATCCTGAGCTCAACACAGGAGTGGTGGGGGAGCCCCAAGATGGTGTCAAGGCTGCTTAGGCACTTAACAGGCCATCAACCTGTTCTCCCTCAGCTGCCAAGCACACTCATGCTACCAGAGACACTTCCTCCTATCTTGCTGACATCCTAGGCTTACTCTAAATCTGTGGTTCCTGCAGAGAAAGACCAGGAAAGAGACACAAGTATCCACAGCCTCCGTATAAGCTACGCAGCATCAGGAGTACAGCCCTCACTCAGTGACTTCCTCACAGTTGTGTCTTCATGCTACATCCTCAGGAAAATGCACACCACAGGACCCAAGAGGCAAGCTCCCTCCACCCCTCAGAAGAAGAGAGACAGAAGCTGAGCAGGGGAGGGGGACCATGGGCCAGACAGAGGAAGGGGCAGATTCTAGAAGGCAGAATGAAGGAGGAGAAAAGGATTCAGAAGGGGGGATTTCTTTCTCCCCCCACCCAGCTATGGCATGGAAAACAATGGCTTTTCTGAGGCGCTGTGCAGACAAGGCAGCTCTGAAAAAAACTAATGGCCATGATTAATGACAATGGGCTGGAGGAGAGTGGGGACACAGCCGCCACATACATCATCCCTTCCCGTCAGTCTCTGCTCCTCCTGCCCCTCTTCATTCTACCAGCCAGGCACTATAAAAATGTCTTATCTGCTCCCGACGCTGATTTTAAAGCTGAAATCACAACTAGACCCCCACCCAAAAGACAAAGAATGAGAAGGAAGGCCTGAGGAAGGGTGCTGCTAAAAAGAAAGGTAAGGGAGGGAGGGGGGACAGAGAGAGAGAGAGAGAGAGAGAGAGAGAGAAAGAGAGAGAGAGAGAGAGGTGATGGGGTGAACAAGGGAAAATAACATGTAAAATAACTCTAAGATATTCTGGGGAAAATGTGCAGGTTGTAATCATTCAAGATTTCAACGACTTGACTCCTCACATGCTGAAGCCACATTTTCAAGGTCTTATCTGCCATATGGTTCCCTGTTTGGATGATTTATTAGGTGTGGAAAGCACACTGATAAATTTTACTGCATTTCCCTGAATAGGCAACCTATGGTGTCAATAACAAAGCTCAGGCGGCTTTAATGAAAACTGCAAGCACCAAAGGGTAACCATTTATTTATGAGTCGCTATAGTATTCCTAGGACAAAATTTATCTTCCCTTCTCACGCACTCTGAGGAAACCAAATCTGGTCAGAGTAACAGAGATCACATCCATATGTCAGTGGTTTGCTAGCATCGCCCCTGCATGAGGCACCAGCGGCTGCGAGGGAGAAATTGTTTGGAGCCTTCAAGTGGCCCATTTTGCATAAGAAATCTTGTTTTTATGAAAAACAAGGGGAGACCTGAAACGCTCTGCAAACACCATAGCCTGGGCAATCACACTCAAGACGCAGAGGAAGCCTCTTGCTTTTTTTTTTTCTTCTTCACCCAGAAAATGGGACAGCTGCCCCAAGGGTAGGGATGAAAGGCAAGAAGGTGATGTATGGAGGAGGAGGAGAGAGATTTAGATAGTTCAATACATAAATATTTTAAATTCAACTGGTCTCCTGTACAACACTACTCTCTGGAACCCACTTCTCCATAGGATGCCAGTCAGAATATAAAAATCTGCATGCTCAATGCACCACCTGACTCCCACCCCTGCCCCACCCCACACACCCCCAAATGCCTCTCTCCCTGGCTAGTGGCCATCTGCAAGTGTGACGTGTGCTGTTTCTAGAACAGAGAAGCATCCAACTTTTTAAAACTCTAAGGGCAGCAGCACTACTGACCGAGCTCTGGGGAGGGATTGTGGGAATCCTAGAAGAGGGTAAGAAGGAAAGTAGGCAGTGCTCTCTGGCTGGGTAAACCTGAGCCACAGAGAACTGCCGAAGCAAAAGCACTTGGCCGGCTCTCCGAATCCGGCTTTCCCCACCGGGTTACATGCCATGCCTTGTTCTGACTGCAGACAGCCCGGCCCAGGAATGTAACAAAGAAGGAGAGCAAAGGAGGGAGGTCTGAAGAACATGCGCTTAGGGAATGGACGCTCAGAGAACCGGAAAGCAACACAAGGCCAAAGCAAAGTTGAAGGGCTGGACAAGGCTCCACCGAAGTTATTACCCTGAAAATTGCCTCCCCTGGATGATTTTACCCAGTTCTGTTCCATCTGAGACTACAGCGTTTTACACAGGGTTTGTTTTTTTTCTTTCATATTCTGCATCAATATTTTCTAGAGTAGTTTCACAGTGAGAAGAATCCATTCTCATCCACGCTCACCCGTGATTAGCTCTCTATACCCAACGGGGAGACGAAGAGAGAGAGAGGGAGAGAGAGAAGGAGGGGAGGAGGGAGGAGGAGAGAGAGAGAGAGAGGAGAGGGAGGGGAGGGAGGAAGGAGAGAGGAGGAGAGAGAGAGGGAGAGAGAGAGAGAGAGAGAGAGAGAGAGAGAGAGGCTCAAACAATGCTAGGTAAATAAGATCTTTGGAAAGCAGAACAAAAATAATCAACGTGTTAGCGGAAAAACTCTTTTCACATCATACATAATAAACAATTAGAAGTCACCTTAATCAGTTCAATTACTGCCATCGCTGCTTTTAAAAGCTGCTTAGTAAAATGGCATCAATTAAAGTTTAATGTCTTATAAAAGATCACTCAAGTATTATAGTAGAATTAAGAGGAAATAGGTACCACTTGGACCTTGGCCATATTTCTAGAGTTTTTTTTTTTTTTCCAACCAGAGAGATTTACAAGAATATTCATTATTGCCTAGATTGCTTTCAATTCAGCCCCTGCCTTATTAAAGAGCTGGGTGAAAGGGCCCAGCATGGTTCGAAGCACATTCAGCCAGCTGTATTTTCAGTTTGCTAAATATTTCAACGAGTTCTCAAAGGCATTGCATAAGTAAAACATCCATTTTCTACGCATTTTCCCCTCGGTTTTAGTGTGAGTCTCTCCACAGGAAATACAGCAGGCACAGCCATTTGTGCTTAGCTTCGGAGGAAGGGTGCTCCAGGAGGGCTTCCCTGATGGCCTCTGAAGACCTCCCATTCCTGCGAAGCCACCAACTTGAACCTCAGATTGTAGCAGGAAGTGTGGAATTGCCAAAGGGGACTCAAGGAACACAAATGGTGTTGAGGTCTCACGGAACTCACTCATGGAGTGGTTTGGGTTCTTCACTATCTCGTGGCATTTCAGCTAACTCCTCAGACTCAAGTCTGGTAAGTAAGGCTTGTGTCCACACAGAGAAAGGGAGATGTTCTTGCACACCTTACTGGAACCTCTGTAGGAACTGTGTGATAATGAGCTCCCTGAAGAAGAAGCTTGCCAAAGTAAACTGTTACCATAAAGAGTGACAGACAGGTTTCCATTCCCAGGATGTAGCTCGGGTGGGCAAATTCACACAAACTGAGAGGGGAAGGGAGATTGCCTGGTCCTAGGTGAATGGGGAATGTCAGTGTTCTGTAGTACAGAGAGTGCACTTGGAAAGAAAAGAAAGTTCTAGAGACAGACAGAAGTGCTGGTTACATATCACTGGGAAAATATTTAATGTCATAGAACAGCACACTTAAAATTAGCTAAGATGGTAGGCTTTAGACTGTTGGATATTACCACAGTAAATACAGAATGAGAGAGAGCAAAGTCAATCACTACCAGCTACACTCAACCATGGGCTTTGTGGTAGGGACTCTGCTTCTAAGTGGGCATTCTACACTCGCACACCCTGGTCCAGCAGGTAAGAGTGGACCATGCTGCATGTGTCACAGCCACCCAGGGGTAAACAACTTGTTCAACTCACCCCTTCTATGCCCACCTTGGCCTCCAAAAGACACTAAGGGTCTTCTTCCCAAAGGTCTTTCCCCCATGCCCTGTGTTTCTTTACCTGGCAACCCCAGCCTTTCTCATTCCCTGTGAATCCATAGTTACCCACTTCCTACCCAGCACAGCTCAGTGCTTCCCACACCTCAAGTCTCTACCTGTCCATAGCCAATCCAGAAAGAAGAAAAGTTCAGAACACTTATGATTTGGAATTTGTGGTAAAATTTAAGCTAGACTGAACTCCCCCTCAAAAAAAAAAAAAAAAGGATTTTGGTATTTAAACTCATAATGTAAATATGAGTTGGAGTTGGGGAGTATCCAAGCAGAAAGAAGAAATGATTCTTAATGATCTGAGTTCAACCATTTATATCGCGTCACAATCACCGCCCATTAGAAAGACATTCAAGAGTCAAGTCTAATAAAGTTGATCCTATAGTCAGGAACTGGCCTCTAGACTCTGATCTTTTCCTCGTAGAGTAGTGTATCCTTCAACTCCCATCAAAGGGGCTTCTTCTGGTTTTATGTTTTGTTATGTTTGTTGTTGGTGGTTTTCTTTGGGTCTTTCGTTTTGTTTTGTTGGTTTGTTGTTTTGTTTTGTTTTTGCGGTAGATAGCAATGAACACAGAGACCTACAAAAGGGTCAACATGCAGAGAATAAGAAAGCAGGGAACGTCTAGCTCTGAAAGGGGCATGAGTCTCATTACCTTCCCTCCAAGAAAAGCCTCAGGGACCATCACAGACGAGAAGGTTTTAAGAGCCACGGGTAGTGGACAACTGCAACGAAATGTTATTTGCTGGACATGATAGGGCGGTTGCACACAGGAATTCACAGTGGCTACAAGCGCATAAGAACAGGCCAGCCCAAAGCACCGCATGGGGGCCGGGGATGCTCATGAACTCCCTCCTGTGCCTGAGAGACTATGGGCATTTGGTGGCTGATGAGAAGAAGAAGCCTTGGTTCTTTTCAGGGACGTGGTCCCCAAGAGGCTCCCTGTGTTCTAGTAGATGGTCCCACACCCATGCACACACAGACAATACAAAATGGCTTCAGTGGGCTTAAAAACAGAGCTCATGAAGTTGGGAGAAGATGGTAGGGGCATATAGAAAAAATAGGAAGGGTAGGAACAGGGGAGTGGATTTGATCAAAACATTTCTTTATGAAATTCTCAAACAATGACAGATACATAGGTAAATAGGTAGGTGGGTGGGTGGATGGATAGATAGATGATAGATAGATAGATAGATAGATAGATAGATAGATAGATAGATAGATAGATAGATAGATAGATAGATAGAGGTAACTTGACTCTACATCTGTCGGGCAAAGCTGGGTCAGTCCCAGGAAGTCCTTCATCACTGTTTTATCATCCATACAGGTAGATCCTCCAAGTCCTTTCTGTCTGCCATTAGATTACACAGCTTACGTAAGGTATCTGGAGCATTTATAGTTAAGAGACAGTGTCAGAGATATGTGTGTATATATGTGTCGTGACTGACATGTATCCTGTATGTCTGTGTCTGCACATGTAGTAATGAAGTATGTTTATGGGTAGAAAGAAGGTATCATGTATTTTAAAACATTGTGTACTCTTAGAACTAATAAAGCTGGAACTGACCAGAGGCCGTTACCTGCACATCACTGTAAGTACTGACAGCCACAGGCTCATAGAGTGTCGGAGATCTGGGATTGCAACTTTTATAGTAAGTGAATCTTACCACATATTGAGGGTCCTTGTTTTACTACTAGATCATTTTTTCCTGTGTGTGTGTGTGTGTGTGTGTGTGTGTGTGTGTGTGTGTGTGTGTAAGTGTGCATGCATGTGTGTGTATATGTAGGTGGAGCCCAGAGGTTGACATTAGGTGTTTTCCTCAATCACATTCCTCAAAATATGATTTTTAAAGACATGGTCTTTCTCTGCTCTTAGAGCAGCTAATTTGCTAGAATGGCTGGCCAGTGAATGCTCCGGTCTCCTCGGCATTGGGATTGCAGGTGTGCAGTGCCCTTCTCAGCTATTTATATAGATGCTGATGATGCAAACTCAGGCCTTGTACTTGCATGGTGAGCACTCTACGAACTGAGCCATATCCCAAGCCTGGTTGGTTGGTTGGTTTGTTTGTTTGTTTTAATTTTTAAATTTAAAAAAGTAGGTGTTTCTGGGTATCTGTATGTTTTATGTGTATGTGATCTATACCAAAAATTAAAAGATATTTAACATATATATACATAATGAACTGATTGTCACAACCAAGCCAGTATCTGCTTTTTAGACAATGGTTATTTTTGTATAAAGTAAAAAAATGCTTAATATCTAACTTCGCAATAGTTTCAAACTTGTATGAAACATGAGAACCACAGTCTCTGAGTCATACATTAACTCTCTGGAACTTACTCTTCCAAGATCTGAAACTTTTTGCACTCCATCCAACATCTATACATCCCCCACCCCACTAATCTGGAAAATCTCATTATCATTGCTATTTGGCTCTAAAGGCTTAACTATTTTAGAGTCTTAAGTATAAGTGAGGTCACAGGATACTCTGCATATGGCTTATTTGGCCTAACATAGTATCCTCCAGATTCTTCCATATTGTCGCAAACGAAAGACTACCTTTCTTTTTTTTTTTTTTTTTTTAGGCTATATAACACCTCCCCTTGTATTCTCAAAGCACAATTTCTTAGCCATCCCTTATCAATGGTTACTTATATTGCTTCCATAATTTGCCTATCTAGTTTTATATTCAAAGGAAATGAAATTGGTATCTCATAAAGATGGCCACACTCCCAAGTTCATGGCACCAATATTCACACTGGCCAACACATGGCCACTAAGCTTACAAAGATTCCTCAGTCAAGTTCTTCGCCATTCGGTCACCCACCAGAAAAGCAGTCTGCTAAGCAGTTAAAAATGGGCTCTTCTAGGCTCTACTGAAAGCCACTCAGTTAATCAGCTAACTAGGACAGCAAAGCTTAAGAACCTACACAATTGGGTTGGGGATTTAGCTCAGTGGTAGAGCGTTTGCCTAGCAAGCTCGTCAAGGCCCTGGGTTCGGTCCTCAGCTCTGGAAAAAAAAATTTTTTAATTAAAAATAAAAAAGAACCTACACAATTTCATGGATGATTCCGACACAGGTGATCTACAGACTAGGATTGGGAAACTTCTAAGTCATCACACTTACCTTCCCATAGTGAGGGAAGCAGTGCTCCTCCCAACATCCCCAACCTAACCAGGGCAGGGAGGGAGCGCCATTCATCTATAATGTGTTAACACTTCTTCACAGACCATTCAGCGCAGGAAAAAGAGGATGTCCCAGATACCAGATCATCTGTTTAAAAACTCAAACTGGAAGGGCAAGGAATAGACCAGTCTCGACTAAATTGGTTTCTATCACAAAATTATCACCTGCATCAAGAGAAATATATTGTTTAATATAAGGACACACCAAGAAATAAATACATTTTTAGAGTGATTGCCATCTGTACGATCTTTAACAGTACATAATAAAGACAATAAATCCGTTGCAAGAAAGCATCACGCAAGCCGATCCTGCTCATTCATATCTGGCAGGTTAGAAATTGGTTGAGATTTTAGCAGGCACTTATTTTGCTATGTCAAGAAAAGTCTCATTCTTCATACAACATAGAAAGGACTGACAGAGACAGTTGAAGATTATAAGAATTGCAAAATGTCCTAATCACTTTGGAAATAACCATTTCTGTCAAACTGCATGACACAATGCCAAATATTTTTATCCAGTCATTAAAACTGCCCCACAAATTTCCCATTGTAGACTTTGATATCTAACTCAAATGACTGTATAAATTTGGAGGCTGCAAAATCAATTTTCCATAAAATATAATTTGAGCTTCGCTAATCCAAACTGGCCTCTTTCCTAATTGGGTTGAATTCATGGGATTTTACTGTCATTCTCTGCCAAATCAAATCAGGGAAACTTGGAACTTTATTCTGGATTATAGTATCACCTCTTCCTCCTGTCAGGAGGGACGATCAGGGGTTGCTAGCACAGGGACTATTTAATGGATGGCCACACTGTCCCCTGGCCCTGAGAAATAGAAACACGGACACAAACATACCTTCAGATCTATTTGTAACCTCACTTCTTGCCCTCCTGCTTGCTCGTGGCAAATACTGAATTTTCACAGTTCAAAGAGAAATACCAACTGAGTTGCTCAAGCCAAAGGTAAACAGAAAGGAAGGAGAAGAAAGGAATGAAGGAAAGGCTATAGCAGCTCTGGGAGTTCCGGCTTTCTGCCAAGAGATCATCTCTTCTCCTAAACATCACCAGTCCCAGAACATTTAAACAATGGTACAAAGGGACAGTGGGAAACCAAGGACTTCAAGAGGGAGGGGAACAGAGAGGACAGACAGACAGAGACGGACAGAGATCAAGAGGTGAGTGGGTAAGAAGTACATGAATGAACAAGTGGATGAATGCTACTTAGCTAACTGAGAAGGACTCAGGAACAGAACCTCCAGTAGCTTTTGTTTTTACAAATGTTATTGTTGTTAACTTTCTGGTTTTAATACCTTCACTAAACCTTCATTATGACTTAGTTCTAGTATCAGTGGAGATGAATTCACATGGTAAGGAGCTAACACCAATACACACTCACACACCCAACATGCATAAACACACATGCCCTGTGTACATGGGCCCGCATGCTCCCACACACACACACACATACACGCACACCACACATCAATCTAGCCTCATCTAGGCTTGGTTTCATAGAGGAAGGACCCTTCCAGCAGCGGATGCTTCTTATTTCATCACTGGAAGACAAACATTCTTTCAAAAGATGTGAGGCCAGGAATAGTTTCGGTGCCCATGAGAGTGACCAGAATCTTTTTCCACCAGCCAGCCACACCATACCAAAGAATCTGACTGTACAGCCAGGAAGGGGAGGGGGTCCTTTCCAGTTTCCTGTCCTGTGCACTCCTTCTCTTGGCCTCTAGGACACTGACCATTGCTTTGTTCCCATCAATGCTGACATTCCTGCCTTATAAAGAAGGTCGAGAGAGGACATCTTAGCACAAGGGGCAAATGTATCTAGCTTCTTCCTTTGTCTTCCCACTACTAGTGTTTGAGATAAACAATCCCACCGTGTAGGAACTTACTGGGTTCTGCTGTCTTCTTAGCCTGACATGGAAAGCAGAGGGCATACTTCGATGGAGAACAGACAGCCTCTTGATTGGAGCCTGCTATAAGCCACGAAGTACAGCAGTGTGTCCTGCTCTTAAACAGGAATTATTGGCTGAGTAATTAGAAAAGCAGCAACAGCACTGGGAAGAAAAGAGGCTTGAAGAAGACATCAACAAAACTCAGAAAATGAAATTAAAATTCAGGAGTCTCCTTGCCCAAGCCTGGACTTCTCCAATTCACAGCCCCTAGTCGCAGGAGACATGCAGTGGTATCAACTAGGCATGGTGACTGGAGCTGATGTGAGCAAACTCTCTTGTCGAGGAGCATCTTCCCTTCCTCTAGCTACTACAAACCTGTGAGAGAATTCTCTCTTACTCCAGTTCTCTAGGAGCACCCTCCCTCATTTCAGTTCCCTGCAACATGCATCAAGGGAGAATCTATAGCATGGCTGCGGAGCGCGCACTAACTCTATTTGCAACGTTCTGACAAGAAATAGCTGGAGAAGACAAAGGTGATCATAACAGACCTGAAGCCTTATTTTAAAAAGCTCAACTCCTGTGCCTCAAAGGGTATGGCCATGCACTAATGCTGCAAGAAATTTTCCAAGAATATCCTGTCAACTATATTTTATCACCAAGGATAATACCCATTCAAGATTGAAAAACGGAAATAGAAACAATAAAGAAAGCACAAAGGGAGACAACCCTGGAGATAGAAAACCTAGGGAAGAGATCAGGAGTCATAGACACAAGCATCACCAACAGAATACAAGGGATAGAAGAGAGAATCTCAGGGGCAGAAACTACCATAGAAAACATCGACACAACCATCAAAGATAACCAAACACAAAAAACTCTGAACCCAAAACGTCCAGGAAATCCAGGACACAGTGAGAATATATAACCTAAGGATAACAGGTATAAAAGAAAGCAAGACTCTGAACTTAAAGGGACAGTAAATATCTTCAAGAAAATTATAGAAGAAAACTTCCCTAACCAATGAAAGAGATGCCCATAAACATACAAGAAACCTACAGAACTCCCAATAGATTGGACCAGAAAAAAATTCCTCTCATCACATAACAATAAAAACATGAAATACACAAAACAAAGAATATTGAAAGAAGTAAGGGGAAAAGGTCAAGTAACATATAAAGGCAGACCTATCAGAATTACACCAGACTTCTCACCAGAGACTATGAAAGTCAGAAGATCCTGGGCAGATGTCAATCAAACCCTAAGAGAACACAAATTCCAGCACCGGCTACTATATCCAGCAAAACTCTCAATTAACATAGATGGAAAAACCCAAGATATTCCATGACAAAACCAAATTTACACAATATCTTTCTACAAATCCAGTGCTACAAAAGATAATAAATAGTAAAGCCCAACATAAGGAGGGAAACTACACCCTAGAAAAAGCAAGAAAGTAATCTCCTTGCAAAGAAACCAAAAGAAGAGAGATACACAAACATAATTCCACATCTAACAACAAAGATAACAGGAACAAACAAACACTATACCTTATTATCTCTTAACATCAATGGACTCAATTCCCCAATATAAAGACATAAACAAACAGACTGGATACATAAAGAGGACCCAGCATTTCGCTGCATACAGAAAACACAACTCAGAGACAAAGACAGACACTACCTCAGAGTAAAAGGCTGGAAAACAACTTTGTAAGCAAATGGTCCAAGGAAACAAGCTGGAGTAGCCATTCTAATATTCAATAAAGTCGACTTTCAACCATAAGTTATCAAAAAAGATAAGGAAGGACACTTTATATTCATCAAAGGAAAAATCCAAGAAGATGAACTCTCAATCCTAAATATCTGTGCTCCAAATGCAAGGGCACCTATACTCATAAAAGAAACCTTACTAAAGCTTAAATCATACATTGCACCTAACACAATAATAGTAGGAGATTTCAACACCCCACTCTCATCAATGGCAGATCATGGAAACAGAAACTAAGCAGAGACATAGAGAAACTAACAGAAGTTATGAACCAAATGGACTTAACAGATATTTAAAGAACATTTCATCCTAAAACAAAAGGATATACCTTCTTCTCAGCACCTCATAGTACCTTCTCCAAAATTGACCATCGAATCAGCCACAAAACAGATCTCAACAGATACAAGAAAATAGAAATAATTTCATGCATCCTATCAGATCACCATGGACTAAGGGCTGGTCTTCAATAATAACAAAAATGACAGAAAGCCCACAGATACATGGAAGTTGAACAACACTCTACTCAATGATAATGTGGTCACAGAAGAAATACAGAAAGAAATTAAAGACTTTTTAGAATTTAATGAAAATGAAGGCACAACATACCCAAACTTATGGGACACAAGGAAAGCTGTGCTAAGAGGAAAACTCATAGCTATGAGTGCCTCCAAAAAGAAACAGGAGAGAGCATACATCAGCAGCTTGACAGCACACCTAAAGGCTCTAGAACAAAAAGAAGCAAATACATCCAAGAGGAGTAGAAGGCAGGAAATAATCAAACTCAGGGCTGAAATCAACCAAGTCAAAACAAATAGGACTATACAAAGAATCAACAAAACCAGGAGCTGGTTCTTTGAGAAAATCAAGAAGATAGATAAATCCTTAGACAGACTAACCATAGGGCACAGAGAGTGTATCCAAATTAACAAAATCAGAAATGAAAAGGGAGACATAACAACAGAATCTGAGGAAATTCAAAAAATCATCAGATCCTACTACAAAAACATCTATTCAAGAAATCTAGAAAATCTGGAGGAAATGAATAATTTTCTAGACAAGTACGAGGTACCAAAGTTAATCAGGAACAGAAAAAACATCTAAAGAACCACATAACTCCTAAAGAAATAGAAGCAGTTATTAAAGGTCTCCTAACCAAAAAGAGCCCAGGTCCAGATGGGTTCAGTGCAGAATTCTACCAAACCTTCATAGAAGACTTCATACCAATACTGTCCAAACTATTCCACAAAATAGAAACAGACGGAGCATGACCAAACTCCTTCTATGAGGCGACAATTAGTCTTATACCTAAACCACACAAAGACCCAACAAAGAAAGAGAACTTCAGACCGATTTCCCTTATGAATATTGGGAAAAATACTCAATAAAATTCTCGCAAACCGAATCCAAGAACACATCAAAATGATCATCCATCATGATCAAGCAGACTTCATCCCAGGGGTGCAGGGATGGTTCAATATACGGAAATCCATCAACGTAATCCACCATATAAACAAACTCAAAGAAAAAACCACATGAACATTTCATTAGATGTTGAAAAAGCATTTGACAGAATTCAACACCCCTTCATGACAAAAGTCCTGGAAAGATCAGGAATTCAAGGCCCACACCTAAACATTGTAAAAGCAATATACGGCAAACCAGTAGCTAACATTAAACTAAATGAAGAGAGATTTGAAGCAATCCCACTAAAATCAGGGACAGACAAGGCTGCCCACTCTCTCCCTACTTATTCAATATAGTACTCGAAGTCCTAACCAGAGCAATCAGACAACAAAAGGAGGCCAAAGGGATACAAATTGGAAAGGAAGAAGTCAAAATATCACTATTTGCAGATGATATGATAGTATACTTAAGTGACCCCAAAAGTTCCACCAGAGAACTATTAAGCCTGATAAACAACTTTAGCAAAGTGGCTGGGTATAAAATTAACTCAAACAAATCAGTAGCCTTTCTCTACTCAAAGGATAAAGAGGCTGAGAAAGAAATTGGGGAAATAACACCCTTCACAATAGTCCTAAATAATATAAAATACCTCGGTGTGACTTTAACCAAGCAAGTGAAAGATCTGTATGACAAGAACTTCAAGTCTCTGAAGAAAGAAATTGAAGAAGATCTCAGAAGATGGAAAGATCTCCCATGCTCATGGATTGGCAGGATTAACATAGTAAAAAATGGCCATTTTGCCAAAAGCAATCTATGGATTCAATGCAATCTCCATCAAAATTCCAATTCAATTCTTCACAGAGTTAGAAAGATCAATTTGCAAATTCATTTGGAATAACAAAAAAACCCAGGATAGTGAAAACTATACTCAACAATAAAAGATCTTCTGGGGGAATCACCATCCCTTACTTCAAGCAGTAGTATAAAGCAATAGTCATAAAAAAAAAAAAACTGTATGGTATTGGTACAGAGACAGGTAGGTAGATCAGTGGAACAGAATTCAAGACCCAGAAATGAACCCATACACCTGTAGCCACTTGATCTTTGACAAGGAGCTAAAACCATCCAATGGAAGAAAGAGCATTTTCAACAAATGATGCTGGTTCAACTGGAGGTCAGCATGGAGAAGAATTCAAATTGATCCATTCTTATCACTCTGTATAAACCTTAAGTCCAAGTGGATCAAGGACCTCCACATCAAACCAAATACACTCAAACTAGTAGAAGGAAAAAGTGGGGAAGTGTCTCGATCACATGGGCACTGGGAAAAATTTCCTGAACAAAACACTAATTAATGGCTTATGCTCTAAGATCAAGAATTGATAAATGGGACCTCATAAAACTGCAAAGCTTTGTAAGGCAAAGGACACTGGCATTAGGACAGAATGGCAACCAACAAATTGGGGAAAGATCTTTACCAACCCTACATCTGATAGAGGGCTAATATCCAATATATACAAAGAACTCAAGAAGTTAGATTCCAGAGAGCCAAATGGCCCTATTTAAAAATGGGGTACAGAGATAAACAAAGAATCTCAGCTGAGGAATACTGGATGGCTGAGAAGTACATTCTTAGTTATCAGGGAAATCCAATTCAAAACAACCCTGAGATTCCACCTCACACCAGTAAGAATGGCTAAGATCAAAAACTCAAGTGACAACAGACGCTGGCAAGGATGTGGAGAAAGAGGAACACTCCTCCATTGTTGGTGGGATTGCAAGTTAATACAACCACTCTGGAAATCAATCTGGATGTTCCTCAGAAATTGGACATTGCACTACCTGAGGACCCAGCTATACCTCTGCTGGGCATACACCCAAAAGATACTCCAACATATAACAAGGACACATGCTCCACTATAGCATGCCTTATTTATAATAGCCAGAAGCTGGAAAGAACCCAGATGCCCTTCAACAGAGGAATGGATACAGAAAATGTGGTACATCTACACAATGGACTACTACTCAGCTATCAAAAACAATGACTTCATGAAATTCATAGGCAAATGATTGAACTAGAAAATATCATCCTGAGTGAGGTAACCCAATCACAGAAAAACACATTTGGTATGCACTCACTGATAAGTGGATATTAGCCCAAAAGCAAGAATTACCCAAGCAAGATACAATCCACAGACCACATAAAGCTCAAGAAGGACGACCAAAGTGTGGATGCTTCACTCCACCTGAAAGGAGGAACAAAAATATTCATAGGAGGGGATATGGAGGCAAAGTATGAAGCAGAGACTGAAGGAGCCATTCAGAGTCTGACCCACACGTGGCCCATACATATACAGCCACTAAAACTAGATAAGATTGATGAAGCTAAGAAGTACATGCTGAGAGGAACTGGATATAGATCTCTCCTGAGAGACACAATCAGAGCATGTCAAATACAGAGGCGAATGCTAGCAGCAAACCACTGAACTGAGAATGGGACCCCCCCCCCATTGGAGGAATTAGAGAAAGGATTGAAAGAGCTGAAGGGGTTTGCAACCCCATAGGAACAATAGAACCACCAGAGCTCCCAAGGACTAAACCACTACCCAAAGACTACACATGGACAGACCCATGGCTCCAGCTGCATATGTAGCAAAGGATGGCCTTGTTGGGCACCAAAGGAAGGAGAAGCCCTTGGTCCTGCCAAGGTCGTCCCCCCACCCCGTGTAGGGGAATGTGGAGGGGGTTAAGGGCAGTTGAATGAGGAGAGGAACAACCTTATAGAAGAAGGGAAGGGGGATGGGATAGGGGGTTTACAGATGGGAAACCAGGAAAGGGAATAACATTTGAAATGTAATTTTAAAAATCCAATAAAAGAAAAAAAGAATATATTATATGCCATGTAATATATTACATTGTGTATTATATATTATACATTGTATGAACATATTATAAATATGTACTATGTGTATTATATATATTATATATCATATTATGTGCTCATATACATTCTATATAATATATAACTTATATAATATATAATTTACATCATGATGTATATGATTGCATAATTATCATATAATTATATATAGTGTTATATGATATATTGTATGACATAAAATATAGTATGATATTATATATCATATAATGTATAAAATATGATATTATATATTCTTGACTTCCTGAAATGCCCAAATTAAATATGAAAGCTTTCTAAGAAGTAAAATCAGGTCTAACTTCCTCTTTCTGTGCAGAGAATTTGATTTTATGATATACAAAGGGCAGCTCAGGGATGGCTCAGTCTGCTCTCACGATAGAGGGTACCTAAAGAACTGAGCATAGTAGGGGGTGTTTGTAATGCCAGCAATGTGGACGCAGAGACAGACCGATCCCCAGAGCTACTAGAAAACCAACTTAGCAAAAAACATTGGTAACAAAAAAAAAAAAAAAAAAAAGAAAAGAAAAGAAAGAAAAGGAAGAATGAGGACGAAGGAAGGAAGAAGGGAAGGAAGGAAGGAAGGAAGGAAGGAAGGAAGGAAGGAAGGAAGGAAGGGAAGAAAAAGGAAATAGCACCCAAGGAAGTCACACAAAGTTGACCTCTGACCTTCACACATGTGCCCTTGAATATATATGCACTAAATAATTAAAATACAAATAGAAAATCAAAGGGGGAATGGTTAACATAATTTTTGGCACTGAAATCATACTTGGGAGTCACAAGTCATAAAACTGGAGATCAGACAAGTCAGATGTCTTGTTCAACACAGGAAAAAGCAAAAACTACATCTCGTGACACTAACTTCATTGTTTGGCTCTTAGTAAACTATACAGCTTCAAAATCCAAAATAAGAAACTAGGGAGGTACGTGTCTGTGGTGCTCAGGTGCTCAGGTGCTCAGGTGCTCAGGTGCTCAGGTGCTCAGGTGCTCAGGTGCTCAGGTGCTCAGGTGGGTGCGTGCGTGCGTGCGTGCGTGCGTGCGTGCGTGCGTGCGTGCGTGCGTGCGTGCGCGCACACGCTTAGAGGCTAGATGTCAGTTACTACCTCAGTCACTTCACCTTGCTTTTTGAGACAGAGGCTCTCACTGAATCTGGATCTCAGTGATTAAGCTAGGCTGGTTGCCCAGCAAGCCCTTGGATTCTCCTGTCTCCAGCACAGAGTTTACAGGCATGTGCCGCCATGCCCGCCTTTTGTATAGGTGCTAGGGAGCCAAACTTCATGCTTGTACAGTAAGCACTCTACTAACCAAGCAATCTCCACAGCCACTGGTGGGTTTCTACTATCCCAACTGTGTGTATCAAGATCTTGGGCTATCCTCATCCAATCGATACTAGTGATACAGCATTGTGGACAAGAGCCGATACTTACATGATCAATAAAGCAAATTTTACCTTAAATTTTAAAAACTGAATGTACACCAGTGGTTGAATTACTTTCTCAGTCAGGCATTAACTTCCCAGGGTATCTGGGGAGACCTTCAATGTAAGGGGTCTAGCCTGGGGTAGCAAGAACAACATTAAGTGGGATCTATGAATCTCTAAAGCAAAAGGCAAATTTAAATGTTCGTGTGCTTTTTGTCTAAAACAAACATCCTTCCTTTTTACCAGATTCTCAAATGTTTTCCCTTATAATACTAAGAATCAGCAAACTCATATTCTCTCAAAGAGCTGATGTCGGCCTCTCATAAATTTCCATCACTTTCAGTCCCCTAAAATTATTTTATATGATTGAAACAAATTTAATGATGTTTGGGAGAATTTTTCCTCCCTTTTCTTTCTCTTAACATAAAGACCCAGGCAAAGTATGGGGGTGACTCAGGCTGTCTCACCACTGACTGTCACTGACAGAACTCATTTTCGAAGTACATTCTTAATCATGAAACAGACCCTAAAACTAGACTCGCTTTAAAAAGAGAAGCTGCCAAGATGAAATTTTCATGATTTCCCTTCTTCGCTTGAAATCTACTCTATGAAACGGTGACTTTTAAAAAACTTTAAGGTCAGGCTGACTATATACAGAATGGCATGCTCCTGAAAAGCATAAAGCCCCGCCGTTAAGCACTAAGATATAAGGGTCCTCTTTAGTGGAAAACCGGGTTACTGTATAGTTGAAATCTAACTATCTACCATAAACATCTTCAGTACATGTGAGATAGCAGGGTGGACAGCTTCTCTCACACTGAGGGTCATTTATGAAGCAGTCAAAGGCTACAGTAGGGAAGAAAGTATGACGAGGGACGAGGCTTTATAAAACGAATAACTTTTCTCATTCTCAATATTTCTTACGTCCTTTTATAACAAATTGCTTGGCTCTTGAGAGCAGACTCATAAAAGGAGTGAAATATATTTTTCTATCCTCAGTCTGAACTTTTTTTTTTTTTAGTACATAAAGTTGTAATGACCCTTTCCAAACAATGAGCCAAGGCTTCAAAAATTTCCATTGTTCCAAAGACACAAATTACCTTGCCCATCTATGTCCATCAACAGAAGGAGGAAGGAAAACACATGAAAGTCATTTCAAAGACATCTCCTAGGAGTTATACTTGGAAGCTGGAGAAGTCCAGTAATCCCCCTACCTAGATAAATTGAGTTTTCCAAATGACTGGGGGGATCAACAACGGAGCAGGGCCAAGCATTTGAATCTTATAAAGGAGGCTCTGTATTAGCCTCTAGGGAGCCAGTCCAACATGCAACAGCTTTATGGCTGGTCGACCTCTTGAAGGCACAACCCCACCTTGAGTGGAAGGGAACCAAAACAAAACGCTATCTTCCAGCAATTTATACAGTGCAAATGGAATTTCTCCAAGCTCTGAAAATAGGAGGTTTATTCAGTCCGTATGTTACCCCACCCTTTCCCTTTAAACAAACGGGACTTAGAGGCAAGTAGTCACTGCTTAGTCACTCAAAATCAAAATCCCTCCCCCTCTAACCTCAAATCACCAACGACAGTAACCGCGTGTCATTTGGGATGCTTGGAGATTGTAGTTTCCCCGCTAATAAGAAATCCAGCCGGTTGTATTTGTAAGAACCCGACAAGTACTACTCACCTCTTCTCCCGTGATCTGATCTGGCCCTGAGTTCCCAAACTGGGATTTAGAAAAGCTGTCAACGGTTCGGTTAAGTAATTGTCAATCTCAGAAGATAACGCTCTGGAGGAGAAGAAAAGACACGGGAACCTTTCCTGGTACAGAAAAGAAAGTTTTGAAGGAAAGTAGAATAGCTGCTCTTGTCAAGTCCAAACTGCAGTTCCAAGGAGACATTCTAACATCCTCTAGTCTGAAAGGAGGTGGGTCAAAGCCTGACTTTGCCAACAGAGCCTGTCCATGTTATTTTTCCTGAAGCTCCTTAGTGCCACTTGTAACCTGACAATGACGACTATGACACCTGGATCATAGGGCTGAGGCGAGGGCGGAGGTGGGCGTGGGGGAGTGATCGAATGCATGGAAAACACTTGAGCAGAGCCTCGGTCCTTTGTAACACTCCATGTCTGTCATTTGGCTGAAGCTATGACTCCATTTTAACTATCAAAATCCAGGAAAGGAGAGCAAGCTGTTGTGTTTCTTTCCTTGCAGTCCTAGTGTCCTAGACAGAAATTCCCTCCCGGTGCCTTTGTTTCCACCTACAAACAGAAAGTTCTTTCCCTTGGGTAAGTGTTAGAACAGCACAGAACATTCCTGAGATCGCCATTATCCCATTACTTTCTTGAGAATCGGATTGTTCTGAATTGCGTCCTTCTCCCCTTCCACCATCCCGCCGCCCCGCCCCCGCGCCCCCCACCCCTCCCCCCGTGGTATCTTCCATTGTGGTTCCCAAGGGGTCAAATTAACTTACAACGAAATCAGCTTTCCTTTTCCCTAGTGCTCTAAGAAGAGGGGTAGGGATTCCCAGGCTAGAGAAGTCCCTTTGAGAGGCTCCCAGGCATCTCAGACTAACAGGCAAGAAAGAGCAGCCATTCACAGGACAAATAAGTGATTTGCATTTCCAAGGATGTGGGGAAACATATTAGTTATAATTAGCAAACACACAGAGTCCCCCTGACAGCTTCACTTTACAGACCCTTGAATGTTTGACAAGAAAAGGTCATGTTTTGTAAAATCCTCAAAAGGTCATTCAATAACAAATCACATGAATGAAATCGCAAGGGTTCCGGAGGTTAACAGAGACACTGCAGGCACTAAAGTGGGTTTTAAGGTAAACAAGGAAGAGTGGAGACGCCTGGGCCTCAGCCCTGGAAGGGGGAGCTGCTGCGAGCCAGTCTCTAATTTACCAAACACTGTAATTTCAAGACATTTTCTTTGCACTTGGAGGTTTAACACTGAATGCTGTTTCTCGAGTTCTGCACACTTGGGGGATTAGCAGATAACAGCCCAGCCATATTTCAACACGTCTTGAAAGGTCTGAGCTGACCTTCACCGGCTTTTTTTTTTTTTAATGTATTTTTTTTATTTAATAAGCCATGGGGATTCAGTTAAAATATATAGGTATTGCTATGTGGCACATACACACGTATATATCCCAAGGAACACACCCCACATTCCTGACACACTTCCAAATGTGGAAACTGGAGTCCTTCCAGCATTTTCCTCTGGCACTTTGACCTGCTCGTGACCTCTTACATCTCAGGTCCATTTTCTTCCTCCACAAAAGCCTGCAGCCCATCTCTCACAGTCAGGAGCCTCCAAGGCTTGTTTACACGGGGTAATTTAGCTACGGGATCAGCAGGGAAAGGAGAAGCAGGAGAATGTATCTGGCCTAAAGGTCAAAAGCTTAATTCAGAAGCGCAGGGCGGACAGGTTTATGGGAGGGCTCTCTCCAGGAGGGGCCCAACTGGCTGATGGCATTCCAGAATTTTCTAGCCAACGCAAGAGATGTGGGGGCTCCCTTCGAGTAGTTTCAGAGTTGGCACATGCCTCACATAGAGCGCTGAATGTTAAGATGAAGAATGCTGTAAGAGAAGGTTCTAGAGCTTGAGGCAAAGCAGACCAATAGCCCCAGCTCCAGATGACATTAAAAGAGCAGTAACCTGGGCGCTCATGGACAAGGGGCAGCTCCCAGGTAAGGGGCGAACCTATTGCCTCGCTCATTCTGTGACCTTAAGCTGGTCCACGTGATAGCCCTGTGCCTCGGTTTCCCACTTATGCAACGGACTCCTAGTGGAGGAAACAAAGACGCGATGAGAAAGTCACGTGTTCCTTTTCCAGCACAGAATTCTGACTCTGACCACCATTAACATTCACACCCTCCTCCAGACCCAGCCTCGTAGAGCAGCTACTCTCTAAGGTCCGGCATTGCTCAGTTTGGTAGCTCTTTGTAGATATTCACATCTTAATCAAAGTTAAATAAAATTCAGACCTCGCGCCCTCAGCCCCAACGGCTGGGGTCTCGAGTGCTCCATTACTGCCTAGGTCTGGTGATTCCCACACTGGGAAAGGTAGAAATCCAGAACTCCCACCACCGAGGAAAGTTCTAGTAACATTTCATCACATGCCCCATTCTTCGCCCCATGACTTATCCCCCTCACACTTCAGCTCCCATGAGCCGTGCCTATCCGAGTCTGCCCTTCACACACAGCCTAACAGATGGTCCTGTAGCGCGTCCCCTCACCTCTACAATTACCTGCGGACCATCAAGCTCTACCGAGCAGGTGACCGTGTGACAAGAGTGACGGTCAGAACCAGGACACCTCACTTTGTCTTTCTTGCCAACTATTTTAGCTTATTTGCCACGGGTACAGGTTATAATTAATATCGCACGGGAGCCAGCATTGTCATTTTTCAAATCATTTCCCTGGAAATGTTCTACACCTCTTAATGGCCCTGCTAATGCTGTAGCTGTCATGTTTTGGACAGCTGCACTTTTACAAGACAAACTCTATAGCGCCAGGAGACTCTGCAGACTTTTTAGCTCAGAGGCTCAGAGGCCATGCACGCCAGCCCGTAATGGCTAGATGGAAATCTTTGATTAATTTTTTTTTTAACTCCTTGGTTCAGAGTGTTTCTCAAATGTCACCTTTGAGGCTTCTCTCTCTAGTCACCTCTCCTCTCTTCTCTGCACCGCCATGCCCAGAGCCTCTCTCCTGGAACACCTGATACAGAGTATGAGGAAGACAAGCCCAGATCATTCTGGCTGATTAAAGCCAGGACACTGTCCAGAGGTGAACAGGCTTACACATCTGGACAAAAGCCAGGCCCCTTTGCTAAATGCCACACACTAAGAAAGCACGGCCCTTCTTGCCTATGATTTTATCTTTCAAAAATAAAGATTTTTTTTCTTCCCTCTCTGACAACTTCTTAAGGAAAGATTTTAATTTCTCCATATACCAGATAAATTTAAAAACGGCAGGAGGATGGAGGGAGTTGTATTAGAAACCTTCCAGGGGCTGGGCACTAAACAGAAAACGGACAGCGGTACCAAATACTTACCAGGTCCCAAGAATGACGATGCTTTTGGACAAAAGGGAGGAAATTCATTAGATTGTTTTAAACAGCAACCAAGCATTTTGCCGATGCGTTTTTGCAAGTGAATTTTTTTTTCTGAGATGAGGACATAGCTATAAGTACATTGCAGGCCTGGTACTCACTAAGTCCCTAGGTGGAACCCACTGTAATTCATAAACTGGGTGCAACGTTGCACACTATCACCCCAAAACTCAGGAAGTAGAGGCGAAGTGGATGAAGTATTTAAGGCCAGCCTCAGCCACAAGGTGAGCTCAGAGCCAGTCTGAGCACAAAAGTGTCTCTGAGATACAATTTTTTATTGTTCCCTTCATAATCGATTTAAGCTCAATATCATGGCTAGTGCTGCACCGAAAACAGACGACGTCATCTGCAACCTTACCCAGAAGCCCCGGAAGCCCTGTCTCTTGCAGGGGCCTTCGGTCTTAAAAGGATGCTGAAGGTGGGCAAGGGACCCAGCTCTTTTTTGAAGGCTAAACAGCGGTGTCAACTCTGTGCCTTTAATACTGCGTTTATTAGTGCTCCGCAGCCCAGGGAGAGGCGAGCGCAACTCCCTCTCACGCTGTGTCTGCAAAATGCTCCAGAAGTCGGACTCATCAGCGAAGCAGCGGGTCCCTTGGTTGAAACCAGCCAGGCCAGAAAAGTGACATGAACAGGATGCTGCTAAACATGCACGGGTGGAAAATGCGCACTGTATTCTCTTCTGCATGATTGGCTGCCATTTAAAAGACAATAAACAGCAACTTGAGATTGCTAACAACGTGTCATTTAAGGTTTGCTGTGGCTCAACATCAAGAAAAATCAATGTGGGCTCTACGGGGGCAGCAAGCCCGAGAACTGAGCTCCGTTTCAGGTCTGTTTGAACTCATTTCCTTTCTCCATGGTTGCCCCCTTGTACTCCCCCTCAGGCGTCCCCTCGCAGCAGGCTGACAGCTTGACACATTGACAGCTCGCACTGAATGACAACTGATTTGTACAAATTTCAAGCCTTATAAATCTACCTGTCACAACAACAACATAAAAGCGCCCAGGCCCAGCAGGTAATTCCAGAAAAGCTTCCCTCGACTGCACTTTCTGAAAAGCGACGGCGTGCCTCCTGCCAAAAATTCCAACTATCATCCTTGTATAACTTTGAATAAAAATCCAGGGCCCATTTTCTTGCCAACAAGCTACCAATCGTCTTATTTAAAGATTAAAAAGAGTGAACAGGAGAGTGGGGGAAGGGGGAAAAAAACAGCCACACAATTTCATTTTCTACTGATATGAAAGTCATGCCACCTGCTAGGCCAGGATTACCACACCGTTTTTCTCTCTGGTACACAGGAGTAAATGACAGAGGCCTTTTTTTTTACGGTATTTAAACAATATCCCAGATTGCAGGACTGTGTCTCACAGTACCCGCCTGACTCACCTGGGGCCAGGTCTGCTTCCCCGGGTGAGGTGCACTAGCCAGTGGGAGACCAGGGTTCAAGGTCCTAGCCAGGCCATTGTTTCAACTGCCCCAAGATGTCTCCCAAACAAAGGCCTTCATATGTTTGCAGCCCCACCTTGACTTTTATTCCAACTGTACTAAGGTAAACATTCACCAAATGTCCTTCCTACTCTAGTCAGCAGCTTGCCCTAGTAGTATGTCACAGCATCCTTAAGATGAAGGATCTACTGCAGAGGACTGGACTTCAGTTCAGGTTTTATAACTAGGTGGAACACTGCAGAAAAAAAAAAAAAAGTTTCGAAATATGGTACAAAGGACTCAAAGATCAGAGCAAAGTAAAGCATGCAAGGGCCTAGCCAGATGGCTCCACCGCTAACAGTACTTCGCACACAAGCAAAAGGACCCAGGTTTGAATTCCCGGAACCCGAGTAAATTCCAGGAGATCATGGTGACCCACCTGTAATTCCAGCCTCAGAAGGCAGAGATGGGAGATAGCTAAACAAACTGCATCATTGAGTTGTGGGTTTAATTGAGCAACCTTGCCTCAACGAATAAGCTAGAAGGGTAAGTGAGGAAAATTCCTGATAAGTGCCTCAGGCCCCGATGTGCACATATGTATGCATGTAAATGCAAGTCTGCATACATACGAGCATGCTCACCACACAATACACACGGAAAACTAAAAACAGGAAAGGACAGTTTACAGGAGGAGGAGGAGGAAGAGGAGGAAGAGGAGGAGGAGAAAGAGGAGCAGGAGGAGGGGCAGGAGGAGGAGAGAGAAGGAGGAGGAGGAAGAGGAGGAAGAAGAGGAGGAGGAGAAGGAGGAGCAGGAGGGAGAAGGAGGAGGAGGAGGAGCAGGAGGAGGAGAAGGAGGAGGAGGAAGAGGAGGAGGAAGAGGAGGAGGAGGAAGAGGAGGAGGAGGAGGAGGAGGAGGAAGAGGAGGAGGAGAGGAGGAGGAGGAGAAAGAGGAAGAGGGGGAGGAGGAGAAGGAAGAGGAGGAAGAGGAAGAGGAGAAAGAGGAGGAAGAGGGGGAGGAGGAGGAAGAGGAAGAGGGGGAAGAGGAGAAGGAAGAGGAGGAGAAGGGGGAAGAAGAGGAGGAGAACAAAGAGAACAAGAACAGGAACTGGAACAGGAAGAGGAGGAAAAGGAAGAGGAGGAAGAAAGAAGAAGAATCAAAACAAGTTGTTGTTTCTTTACCTCTACAGATGAAAGCCTTCTAGAATTTTCACTTACTATAAAGGAAAGTGTATGTGAAAAGTGGGTTATACCACTTCTCACACATGCATTTGCTTATGTAAACTTGCCACATAAATTTGTAGCTGGACACAGGGACTTGTGTTTGCCTCTGTGCGTTAGGTGTGAGCGTGTGCTGACTAGGGGCTGCTAAAGGCAGGGGACGGTAGGCCAAAGCTGAACACAAAATGAGCAAGTCTACAACCTGCAGATCTCAGAAGCACGAACAGCGAAGCAGTGTCACCTCCTCTCTTGAGCACAGACAGTCAGACACGACAGCCACAAATGAGCCCAATTCCAAAATCCTGGCTCTTCTACCTAGGAGTCATATCACTAAAGAAGTTGCGAAGCCCTTCAGTTTCGTCATCCACACTCAGGGCTTATTCATGGCTACCACAGAGTAGGAGGGCTAAACACCTCTGTAAAGGTTAGTGCGAAACAAACAACATCTGTCCTTTGGCTCATTCATACAGATAGATTAGCACACAGAGAGGCATACACACTGTGAAAATGGGCCCCCGTAGGCTCATAGGGAGTGGCACCATTAGGAGGTGTGGCCTTGTTGGAGTAGGTGTAGGCTTAGTGGAGGAAGTATGTCATTGGAGGTGGGCTTTGAGGTTTTAAATGCTCAAGCCAGGCCCAGTGTCACTCTCTTCTTGCTGCCTGCCAATCCCAGTATAGAACTCTCAGCTCCTTCTCCAGCACCATGTCTGCCTGTGTGCCACCTTGCTACACATGAGGATAGTATTAACCTTCTGAAACTATAAGCCAGCCCCCAACTAAATGTTTTCCTTTAAAAGAATGACTGTGGTCATGGTGTCTCTTCCAGTAGTAGAAACACTAAGACACATACGAATTCACAGAAATAAACGTTGAACAGGTTAAGCACTAGAAAGAGAAAAACATAACCATATTGTCCTTTTTTTTTTTTTAATATCCCTTGGTGTTCATCAGACTTACTTGGTTCCAAGACTTGCTTCAAGACATGGATATCCACAGATACTCAAGTCCCTTTTATAAAACAGTGCCAAACTGCCACATGACCCCAGCGTATCTTTACAAAGTCTGAGATCTTAAAAGCTAATACAAGGAATGCTACACAAATACCTTAATTTGTAGCACATTGCTAAGGGAATCATGATGAGGAAAGAATTTGTTTATATTTAGTACATCTGCAGTTTTCTCTATATTATTTTCAGTCCCTAGTTGGTTGGACAGTGTATGTGGAGCATGGGGATACAGCAGCTGACTGTAATTATTTTTCTTTCATAGAGTACAAGCTTCGAATATAGAAAAAGGTTGGGGGAGGTGGATCAGAAGAGTTCAATCTCTCAAAATGGCATGACCTATTTGGTTAAAATATGCAGATTAGATATCTTTGTGGATGGATTCAATTTCTTCCCCTACCTAATTTTTCAAGCAAATTTCTTTACTCTTCAATTTGCTTCTTCATTAGTACATAATGAATGAAACCTATTATGTACCAGAAAATAGGTATTCATTTGAAAACACATAATTTGTATTATCTAAACACCATTTACTAGAAGCACTATGAATGTATGGATGATGAGGGAAGAAAAAGTAATCCATATACAAAATATACACACTAATGTGAGAATATACAGGTCATAGATAAAGAAATTATACTCTGGCCCAAACACAGCTAATACAACATTATCATATAATGGGTAATTTGAGATCCAGAGAAATGATGCCACCGTTGCTATAAAGACCACGGTCAGAATCAACTGAACTTTAAAATGTAACTGTGATTTTAATTATCCAAATGATACGAGCTAAGATCCACTTTGCAATATTCTTGTTATTAACCTTCTCAAATTGGTTAATGTCAAGAGTGACATCAGCCAACCAAACTTGAGCTGCCAAGGAAAGCAGGCCAGCTCGTCTTCCCTTTTGTAATTATTTGTCTAAGACCAGCTGTTTTGACTGTGGGCTGTGAGTAAATAAAAGTGAGTTTAAGCTTCACAGGTGTTTCAAACTTTTAAAGGATTTGTATTTCACATGAAGAAGCCAAAATTAAACAAGTTTTTTCACATAACAAAAATAATTGCTTTCGCATAAACAGAAACACATGTGTGGTCAATCTTTGTACAGTGAGATGGAAGAAAAGCAATAGCCTACAAAATTGATGTAAATAATATTTACCTTAAGTAAACTAACCTTCCTTGTCAGTTTTGATCAATGCAAGACGATCATAAGGGGGAAAGTGAGGCACAGAGAGCAAAACCCAAGATGTTCAGCTACATGGCATGTTCAACCCACTATCCTCTCCTCCGCCCCTTTTCACTAAACTAGATTGCTCCTAAGTTAACCCTTCTCTTTTCAATAGCATGCAGCTGGCCTAAAAAAAAAAAGATGAATAATATTTTTGCAAACTAATGTCCATCAATCATCAAGATTCAACAAATACCCTCTCGTATATATTCAGCTCCCGCGCTGATGATCAATTAAAGAACAGATCATTCAGTGGAGAACTGTAGGCCCCACAAAGGCCTTACCAAGTACAGCACAGCTTAGTAGTGGACTTACAGAAAGCTTTGATGTATAAAATGCATGATCTGAATGTTTCTCATCCGTATTTCTGTGTGAGCACTACTTGTTTCCCAGGAAGAAAGCAGAGCTTGCCCATGTAATGGCCCCTCCTACCAAGGCTTGCTTACCCATGTAATGGCCCCTCCTACCAAGGCTTGCTTACCCATGTAATGGCTCCTCCTACCAAGGCTTGCTTCCGTATCATCATAAGGACCAAGTATGAGATTTCCAAATGTTGCCTGCCTTAAACCAAAAGCACCATTGTCTTGTATCCTAGGATAGAGCCACAACTACTATCACTGAGAAAATAGCTGAACTTCCAGAATTCCTATGACCCCCTACACTCTAGAGTGGGTCCTCTAGTCCCTCAACAGGTGTGTGCCCAGGCCAAGAAGGGACATCTCCAGTCCTGCAACCAATGCGGTTGGGAGAGTGGCTGGTCCTTTGCTACCAGCAAAACTCAGCCTCCATTCCCTAGGACAGTAGAATCGTTTTTTGTCCTGTCTTCCCCATAGAAAAATTTGTCAGAAGACACTTTCCAACCATCTCAGATGACACCAGAAAAACACACCACGGAGTTACCAAGGAAGGCTGAGACTCAGCCCATGGCCTCCTCAACTCCATCTACAAGACAAGCCATGCAACTGAAGCCACTTAATCCAGGGCCAGAGTCCCAGGATAAAGGTCCAGGGGTGGTTTGTTTGACACTCAGCAAGGGCAAGACAAGAGAGCAAGGTAAGAAATAAGATGCACGCAGCCTCTAGCTTGAACTTGCACGGACTCAGTAAATTTTTACCTCTTAGGACAGGGCCATGTTATTTGTAACTGTCAGAGGGAAGAAAATCTGTAATTGTTAAGGGGGGTGAGTCCCGTGCAAATTCCTTCCTGTGCAAAGTGAACAGTCAATCACTTTTATAAGGACACCAACAACCGAAACTATCCATTCGTATACTTTCCTTTAGTCAACAATATTACCTTTAGTAATCTGGGGAATGTACATCCATAAATTACAGCAAGCGTTATTGCGCTCTGAATAAACAGCAGCGTTTCCATCAGCAGCCGCAGTGGCAGCCCCACAAAGGTATAACAAACAGACTCAATCATTTTCTTGTCAAGCTCTGCAATGGCTGCAGAGTTTACTGCCGGAGATAATGTTGCTTTCCTCAGCATTGTGTGCCAAACTGCAAACTGCTTATTAAAACAAAACCTCTTTTCCAGAGCAGCGTGAGTTGGATAATCACTTACTGCACTCAAGGAAAAAAAAAAAAGAAGAAGGAAAAAAAGAAAAAGAAAACAGGTTCGGTGCCCAGAGGAGGTTAACAATCCGGCATATGTGTTAACATTTGGTTAGCAGAGACTAGTTAGGAAATAAATTAGCCAACGTCGTGGGGCAGGGAGAGGGAAGGGGTTGACTTATTGACATCTCTGCCCCCGGGGTCAGAGGGTGGAGGAGGGGAGGGGGGAGAGACAACTGTTTAACTGATGACATCATCCAGCTGGTTTACAAGGTGCACCACAGAACCAGCTTTGGCATGGCTGGTTGCAGGGGTGCTGGTTGGGGGGTTTGGGGGTGGGGAGTGGGGAGATGGGGGATGGAGCGGGGGTTAAGGTGACAGAAAGGAAATCAGAAATGAAGTGCAACTTGACCAGCATCTCTGTGAAGACGTGGGTTTTTTGGAAGAATATCGGATTCCAGGGCTAGGAGAAGAGAGTGAAGCAAAGAGCCAGGTGGGAAGCGAATCAACTTTAAGAACCAGGCATTTGTGACTAAACTATTTCTGAAGACAGCACCTATTATTACTCTGCAAGAAATCGCTTGACATAACTAAGCCAGCAATAACACTGAAAAACCGTCCTCAACTGTCCTCGCTTAAAGTAGATTGACAGCCATTTTACTGAGCCTCAGGAGCAGGTAGGCCGAGATGGAGCCTGGGAGGCCTGCCCTGTCAGGAGCGGCGCTGCGAGAGGAAACCATTATTTCTGACTATTGAGCAGCTGCGCCAATACCTTTTTCATGCTTTTCCTCCCCATTTGTATACCCATTACAGGTGAATTAATATCAAAGGAGGCAGACCCTCCGCGCCCGGCCCCCACCTCCACTGGCTCGGTGCGCTGATAGCCTCCTGGTCCCCGGTGGCGGCGGTGGAGGAGGAAAGCCTATACTTTGGACGCTGCTATCTGAACAGGAAATGAGACTCTGAAGACTTTATTATAACTTTGAACAACATATGAGCTTTGACGCCTATCGGCACTCTAAAACGGGACTGAGGAGATGACAAAGGCACACAAACCGACGAGAACAGTAACTCCAATGACTGTCACTCAACTTCAGAGCCACTGCACACCTCTGCCAGGCCTGGTCAGTGCCAAGTCCTGCCTGCTTCTCCATCACACCGTCACGCTTCAGAGCAAAGGTTCTTCCAACTCTGCCCACTGCTCTCTGCCGCCTTGGGGGCCTCTGCCCGGAGTATTTTGTGTTTTGTTTTTTTTTTTTCTCTCCCGTTTCTTGGCTTGTTATTTACATTCATGGCTTCCTCTGAGAAAAGCCTCCCTCACATGCCATCTCGACTTGCTCAGATAATCACCTCACCTGACACTCTATCATTTAGGAATTCCCTGCTACGCTTATTAGCTGTCTCCCGTACCAGAAGGGAAGCCTGCTTACTCAGAGCGGTGTCTCCCGCAGCCACTTAAAAATGATTCCACAGCTCCAGACAAAATATCATTGTGAACATAAATTGAGACCTCTGTCAGACCCAACAGCGGCTTTAAGAGCAAATGAAGAGTCTCAATGAGACGGGTTGTGGGGGATCTCAAAAGATGGGGTGACTTTCAACTAACATCTCCAAGTACTTACAGAAGGTGTTGCTTGTAAGTGACATGAGACACGGAAGCTTGGGTTCCATTTGTTTAAAGTACAAAGATGAGGAGACTTGGCCATGGCATAAACAAAAGAGCCTCAGTGGAGAGCAGAAACTCTGGACTTTGGATACACCATCTGACAGACAGAACCCGGGACAATTTGGTCACTGCAGGGAAGCAAGGGCCTACACTGAGGTTTTGTTTTTGTTTTTGTTTTTGTTTTAAGCTATATTTTTACTTGGCGGGGCCGGGGGGGGGGGAAGGTATGTATTTCATATGAATACAGGTGTCCTCTGCAGACAGAAGAAGGTGTCAGGTTGCCTGGAACTAGGGGCAGTGATAAGATGCCTGGTATAACATATAAACAGAATTTATGTCCCTTACAAGAACAAGTGCTCTTAACCACTGAGCCACCTCACCAGCTGCTAATTATTTTTTTTTTAAAGACAGAGACCCAGTGGTAAAATGGACAAAAGGCGCAACCATGCAATTCACGAGAAATGAAAGTGCTTACTAAATACATAATAGCGTGCTTAACCTCACTCTAATAAGAGATATGCAAATAAAACACCAAGAAACCGTTTTCTTAACCTACCACACTGGCAAAAATCCCAAAGTCTAATAACACACTCTGTGACTGAGGCTGTGTGAAAAACAAGCATGTCCCTAACATTGCTGGAGAGTATAAATTAGTTCAGCTCCTGAGGAGTACAATTTGGTAGTGTCTATCAAAATTACAAATGCATAGACCCTTTGATCCCATAACTCTACTTCTGGGGATTTATGGGCTCTACAGAGATACGTGCGAATACCGGAAGATGACAGTTTAAGATCATTTGTTGCAGCTCTGTCATAACAAAAGGAAGAAAAAGACACACCATGGCCATTGATGGGGACTAAATAAACAAATAATGATTCATCCGTACAATGGAACCCTGTGCCTATAAAAAATTAATGAGAAAGCACTCTTTGTACTAAAGGAAAGGGTATTTTTGTTCTGTGAAAAAACCAACAGCAACGTAGTATGAAAAGGTATTATCTTTCACACAAACAGAAACTGGAATATAGATGCCTGTTAAATATATAATCAGATGTTATTATATGTACAATTTTATATATACAATAACATACCATTTTGCTTCAACATATTATACATAGTTTAATTATATATTTTATATAATATATTCAATCTGCTTAATGCATTTTAAAATGCTCAATTTATGTAGCTTTACTATAATTTTTAATTATATAGTCAACTTTACTTATGCATACAGTATTTCAGAAACAGAAAAACCTGAACAAGAAACCAGTAATAGTTACCTTTGGGGGTTGCTATGGAAACTCAAGAAGGCAAGAAAGAGAAACTTTTCATAATCTTTCTTTTTTCCCCCCTGGTATTTTGATTTTTTTTGCAACAAGGGTCTTGCTCTGTATTCAGGTTGGCCTTGAACTCACTATGTAGGCCAGGTGACTTCCATTTGTGGTTCTTCCATGCTCTCCCATACATCGCTCTGAATTTCCAAATCGTGTGGGAATATTACTTACTTAAAACTTGAAAGTGATTTTAAAAAGAATAATAAACCTCTATCCACGTAGTGTTAGGATGTTTTCAAAATCAAAGAAAGCACAGTTGGATCAGATTCATGGACCTTGGAGACAGAAAGTCCTTCGTGAGTTGAGCCCCAGATAGGCCAGACAGGACCACGGTAGGGTGGGACCTTAAATTAGCCTCAACGCATCCAACAGACAAAGGGCAAAGGCCTGGCAGTGTGCTACCCAGCTCCTGTGCTCTTCTCCAGATACCTTTATGCCATCAGCTCACCTGCTGTCCCAGCCCCAGCCTTTTCGCACCCTAGCTAGCCCAGAGCTCACTCTTCTCTCAATCCACCTCCTTCCAAAGCATGCTGTGCTCACAGCAGGTGGCCAGTGCAGTAAGCCTTGCTAGCTCCAGGTTATCAGTAAAAAGAAGATCAAAGGAAAACAGTGTGTATTTGCACTAAGTATACACAGGCAGTGACCCATTATCATGTCTGCCTAGCTAGCATTCACATGTGTGACAAGATGCCAGAGAGACAAGATTTTAGAGGTTGTACCAGAAACAGGTTTTGAACATTGCTCCATCAAAGGTCACTGGCTCTGCCTACTGCCCAGATGAAGATACAAGACCGAAACACTGGAACCCATTGGTCACACTCCCAACTATGGCTTTTCCACCCAGTGTGAATGGACACTCATCAAAAGCATAGCTGTCTAGTCACCAGCAGCCTCTCCTGTTAGAGTAAAGCCATGCTGCTCTCCCACCTACAAAATATGTTTGGGTCCCAGTTCACTCACTTAAGTTACTAACCCTAGATTCCTCCATGATACAAGCTATCGAAAGACTGGACCAGTCAGTCAACAAATGCTTTTGCTATGGCAAGCCTCACCAAAGCACAGAGGACACAGCACACATTACAGACCCTAAAGAAATGCTATTTAAGCAACTCATAACATGTGTGTGTGAGTGTGCATGCGTGTGTGTATACACGCTTGCACATGTGCATGCATGTGTATAGTTTCTTAGTTTCAAGAATATATGTAAAAGGTTTAATGAAGTGTTGCTAAATGCATACGTTTAAAAACTTCAATTAAAAGATAATGCACTTCTTATTATATTGTCTTAAGAGACCTCTAAAATGTTCAGTGGGTTCCTTAAAATAGACAAAAAGGCATAAGTTGCATATGAAAACACAGTGCAGATATCCTCTGCAAACCACTGTTCACTTACATGAATATAAATTCCCATTTAGCCTATATGCATCCGATTTCTGGTTCTATACAAATGAATGAAAAGTTAATACAGGTTTTTAAAATGTATTCTAACATCTGGCACTATATATAAAAATCAACTCAGTATATTTAAGACTTGAATATATAAGAAAGAGACTGTGGGATTCCTTAAAGAAGAAAAAAAGCAGGGTTAGAAAGTCTTACTGAACGAACAAGTAAATTCCACTATTGCAAGCAACGATCTGTCAGCACAGCAAAGACAACAATGAAAAGGTAGACCGTAGGATGAGACAGAGAATGACTTGTAAATCATGCATAATCTGATAAAAGGTTAATTTCCAATATATATGTAAGGAACTCCTATAATTCAATAGCTTTAAATTTTAAAAATAATGCCTTAATATTCCACATATATAATGTGCCAGGGAAATCAAGTTTTCAAGAAAAAAGTCACAAAAATGATGAATAGCACTGGTTAGTTTTATGTCAACTTGAGTTATCTGAAAGGAGGAAGCCTCAGTTGAGAAAACGCCGCCATAAAAGATCCAGCTACAGAGCATTTTCTTAATTGTTGATTGATTGGAGAGGGCCCATCCATGGTGGGTGGTGCCTCCCCTGGAAGAGCAGTCTGGATTCTGTAAGAAAGCAGACTGAATAAGCCAAGATGAGCAAGCCAGTCAGCAGCATCCCTCCATGGCCTCTGCATCAGCTCCTGACTCCAGGTTCCCACCCTGTTTTAGTTTTTGTCCTGACTTCCTTCAGTGATGAACAGCAATGTGGAAGTATAAGCCAGATAAACCCTTCCCTCCCCAACGTGATCATAGTGTTTCCTCACAGCAATAGCAACCCTAAGGAGGACACCCGTGAAAACAGGTGTTCAATGCCACTAATCATCAAGGAAACCCAAAGCAGAATTTGTATTATCACACTCATGTTGGGATGGCTATTTTTAACAACACAAACATGACAAGTGTTGGTGGGACTCTACGGAGACTGTAACTCTGGCACATTCATACTAAGAATATCATTAATGTGCAGTCATATGAGAAACAGAATGGAGGTTCCTTAATAATTTAAAAATTAAAACACATAATCCACCTATTTGATTTTGGGGTCTTTATTCAAAATGTGAAATTGGCATTCTGAAGTAATGTTAGGCCTCTTCAGTCATTGTACTCACAGCAGTGAAGAAGTGGGAACCACTTAAGTGTCTATTAACAGATGAACGGATCAGTGAATTTTGATGTACATACATATTGTGAAAACCAGCACAATTCTGGTTATGTGAGACATCTAAATCACCAAGTTCCTGGAATCAAAGAGTAAATGAGTAACTGCTAAGAGCTGGGAGGCATCCCTGACCTCAGCCACATCACAGAACAATGGAGATAAAAACTGTATGGTACTGGTACAGAGACAGGCAGGTAGACCAGTGGAATAGAATTGAAGACCCAGAAATGAACTCACACACTGGTCACTTGATCTTTGACAAAAGAGCTAAAACCATCCAGTGGGAAAAAGATAGCATTTTCAACAAATGGTACTGGTTCAACTGGAGGTCAGCATGTAGAAGAATGCAAATTGACCTCTTCTTTTCACCCTGTACAAAACTCAAGTCCAAGTGGATCAAGGACCTCCACACCAAACCAGATACACTCACACTAATAGAAGAAAAAGTGGGGAAGATTCTCAAACACATGGGCATTGGGGGAAATTTCCTGAACCAAACACCAATGGCTTAAGCTCTAAGATCAAAAATTGACAAATGGGACCTCATAAAACTGCAAAACTTCTATAAGGCCAAGGACACTGTCATTAGGACAAAAGGGCAACCAACAGCTTGGGAAAAGATCTTTAACAATCCTATATCCAACAGAGGGCTAATATCCAATACATATAAAGAATTCAAGAACTTAGACTCCAGAGAATCAAATAACCCTATTAAAAAAAAAATAGGGGCAGAGCCAAACAAAGAATTCTCAGCTGAGGAATATCAAATGACTGAGAATTACCCAAAGAAATGTTCAACATCCTTAATCATCAGGGAGATGCAAATCGAAACAACCCTGAGATTCCACCTCATACCAGTAAGAGTGGCTAAGATCAAAATCTCAGGTGACAACAGATGCTGGTGAGGATGTGGAGAAAGAGGAACACTCCTCCATTGTTGGTGGGATTGCAAGCTGGTACAACCACTCTAGAAATCAGTTGGGTGGTTCCTCAGAAAATTGGACATTGAACTACCTGAGGACCCAGCTATACCTCTTTTGGGCATATACCCAAAAGATGCTCCAACATATAACAAGGAAACATGCTCCACTATGTTCATAGCAGCCTTATTTGTAATAGGCAGAAACTGGAGAGAACCCAGATGTCCATCGAAGGGGAATTAGATACAGAAAATGTGGTACATCTACACATTGGAGTACTACTATCAAAAACAATGACTTAATGAAATTCATAGGCAAACGGATGGAACTAGAAAATATCCTGAGTGAGGTGACCCAATCACAAAAAAACACACATAAATCCTTTAGAATGTCAAATTAAGTGATTCAAATATGCACTCACTGATAAGTGAATATTAACCCAAAAGCTCAAATTATCCAAGATACAATCCACAGACCACATGAAGCTCAAGAAGGATGATCAAAGTGTGGATGCTTCACTCCTTCTTAAAAGGGGGAACAAAAATATTCATAGGAGGAGATATGGAGACAAAGTTTGGAGCAGAGACTGAAGGAATGGCCATTCAGAGCCTGCCCCACCTGGAAATCCAGCCCATATACATACAGTCATCAAACCCAGACAATGTTGCTGATGCCAAGAAGTGCATGCTGACAAAAGCCTGATATAGCTGTCTCCTGAGAGGCTCTGCCAGAGTATGACAAATACAGAGGCAAATTCTCACAGTCAACCACTGAACCGAGAATGAGGTCCTCATTGGAGGAGTTAAAGAAAGGATTGAAGGAGTTGAAGGGGCTTGCAAACCCATAAGAACAACAATGCAAACCAAACCAGAGCTCCCGGGGAATAAATCACTATCCAAAGAGTACACATGGACTGACCCATCGCTCCAGCTACATATGTGGTAGAGGATGGCCTTGTTGGGCACCAATGGAAGGAGAAGCTCTTGGTTCTGCCAAGGCTAGACACCCCCCACCCCGGTGTAAGGGAATGTCAGGGCAGGGAGGTTGGAAGGGGTAAGTGAGTGGGTAGGGGAACACCCTCATAGAATGGGGTGGGGGAATGGGATGCGGGCTTATGGATGGGAAACTGGGAAAAGGAATAACAGTTGAAATGTAAATTTAAAAATAGCCAATTAAACAAAAAGCTAGGAGGCAGGAGAAATGGGTGGTTTCTAATCAGTGGACTTGAAGTTCATATTCAACAAAATGAACAATTTCTTAAGATCTGCTGTACAGTAATATACCTAAAGTTATACACCTGAGACGGGGGAGGGGAGAGGCTGGAGAGATGGCTCAGCAGTTAAGAGAACTTGCTACACAACTTTCTCTGTTTAGTTTCAGGGTATCCAATACAATCTTCTGGCCTTCATATGCACCAGGAATGCATATAATACAAACACACAGGCACAGGCACAGGCACACGCACACACACACACACACACACACACGCACACACACATATAAATGTATGTATATATATATATATAGTATATATACATATGTACATATATACATACAGTCAAACATTCATGTAAAATAAAAAGAAATAAATCCTTTAGAATGTCGAATTAAGTGATTCAAATTAAGCATAGTTTAGATCATGTTAAATATTTTCTTATACAATGCTAGAGAAAATTTTAGAAATAAATAAATATTGGGACCAAAGTGGAAATAACCAGAATAATCACCACTGGTCAATTCACTTACTTAAAGCTTCTTCTATCAATTGAGTTATAAATGCCAATGATGATGTATAAATTATAGACAAACCCATGTAATAGTGAGTGACGGTGAGTGACTGACGTGACTGTATATTCAATAACAGAGTATTTGCTTTCACTTCTCCAAAGTTTGAAAAGAGGTTTAGTCAACAACTTCCTTTAGAGATCAAGACAGTGGTCAGCTACCCTGTGCAGTAACCAAGATAGTTAAGGGAAGCATAGGAGACTTGTGGTTCGGGGTGCCAATATTTTATACCCCGATTCCATACGAACCTATGTAGGTATTTTAATTTTGTAATAGTAATCAAGATGAAACTTAGGATCGTGCATCTTTTCAAGCATATTAAATATCAGTAAAAATGTCCATTTTAAACTCTTTACGGTTTGGGGGGAAGCTCACAATTAGTTGTCAGAGTAATCGGGTACCTGAACCACTGGCCCGAAGTTAGAGGACCCTTAGCGTCTATCATTAGCCCTGACATGTCCAAATGGATCTTTGGCTACTTGTTAATAATGGAATCAAACAGCACTAATCTCATTATCACCTGTCAGCAGGGTCTGTCAGAAGGCTGTTAAGTCATTAGTCACCTGCTACGGTGATCAGTCGGTGCCTTGCAAAGTGCCGCCCTCCCTCTCCAACCCCACCACCCCAAAAGGAGAAAAAGAAACAAAACACAGGTGGTTACCCTTCTCCTGCCCTACTCCCTCCTGTCACCCTCATACCAACCAACTCTTTCACAGTCAAGACCTCATGCTGCTGCTTAAGAAGCTACCCAACCTCAGACCTCTCTGGCCTCAAACACCTCCCATTCTCTTAACAACCTCTGCACCAAATCACTCACTCACCCTCCCGCCCACATATCCCTGGGAATGTTCCTTACACTCCGGGCTCAAGAGAAAGTTGAAGAAAGAAGAATGGCCGTCCAGGTGGTGCTTGAAGCACTGGATGGGAAAGTGATGCGGGGGAAAAGCAATTAGAATCACAGACATGTGTGGAGAGTAACTACACTGTGAACTGTGGTGGTTTGAATAAGAATAGCTCTATAGGCTCATAGGGAGTAACGCTATTTGAAAAGATTAGGAGGTGCGACCTTGTTGAAGTAGGTGTGGCCTTGGCGGAGGAAGTGTGTCACTAGGGGTGGGTTTTAGGGTTTCAGGAGCCAAGTGAGACCCAATGTCTCTCTCCTCCTGATGTGAAACTCACATCTACTTCTCTCATACTTGTCTCAGTGACAGTTATGCTCCCCTCCATGATGATAATGGACTAAAACCTCTGAAACTGTAAACGAGCCCCAAATAAGTGCTTTCTTTTTTTGAGTTGCCATGGTTATAGTGTCTCTTCACAGCAATAGGATATTGACTAAGACAAACACCATAGTTATAGGAGAAAGGACAAAGACTGTTGTGATCATATCTTTTTTTTTTTTTCTGCCATTACTCTCTAATGAATCAACTTTCACACAGTTCCAATGGTACAGAAGACTCCATTGACATAAACACATGCCCTGCTCAGCTTGGCAAACAAACTGCCTTCTCTTAAAAATGTAATACACAACACCCGCGGATCCCGGCCCGCAGCAGCTCTCTGCTCCCAGAACCCGTGGGAGAGATACCTTATCGCCTGGTCAGGTGGGCACTCCTGAGGCTGCAGAGCAGAAGAGACCACCAACACTGCCCACCCCTGCCCACATCCCTGGCCCAAGAGGAAACTGTATAAGGCCTCTGGGCTCCCGTGGGAGAGGGCCCAGGTGAGGCAGGAGCCCTGCCTGAGACACCGCCAGAACCTGAAGGAAACAGACCGGATAAACAGTTCTCTGCACCCAAATCCCGTGGGAGGGAGAGCTAAACCTTCAGAGAGGCAGACACGCCTGCAAAACCAGAAGAGACTGCTCTCTACACATTGCTGATTCCAGAGGAAAACACCGAGGCCATCTGGAACCCTGGTGCACGGAGGCTCCCGGAAGAGGCGGGCGCAGATCTTCCTGGTCGCTGCCACTGCAGAGAGCCCGTGGGCAGAACCTCAAGAGCGAACTTGAGCCTCGGGACCACAGGTAAGACTAACTTATCTGCTGCAAGTGACTTGCCGGTGGAATCGGGACAACAGAGGCAGAATCCCCCAGGACCAGGCACGTCCTGTGTTTACCGGAAGTCCCACACCCGCGATCCCGGCCCGCAGCAGCTCTCTGCTCCCAGAACCCGTGGGAGAGATACTCTTACCGCCTGGTCAGGTGGGCACTCCTGAGGCTGCAGAGCAGAAGAGACCACCAACACTGCCCACCCCTGCCCACATCCCTGGCCCAAGAGGAAACTGTATAAGGCCTCTGGGCTCCCGTGGGAGAGGGCCCAGGTGAGGCAGGAGCCCTGCCTGAGACACCGCCGGAACCTGAAGGAAACAGACCGGATAAACAGTTCTCTGCACCCAAATCCTGTGGGAGGGAGAGCTAAACCTTCAGAGAGGCAGACACGCCTGCGAAACCAGAAGAGACTGCTCTCTACACACATTGCTGATTCCAGAGGAAAACACCGGAGGCCATCTGGAACCCTGGTGCACGGAGGCTCCCGGAAGAGGCAGCGCAGATCTTCCCGGTTGCTGCCACCGCAGAGAGCCCGTGGGCAGCACCCCTCGAGCGAACTTGAGCCTGGGGACCACAGGTAAGACCAACTTTTCTGCTGCAAGTGACCTGCCTGGTGAACTCAAGACACAGGCCCACAGGAACAGCTGAAGACCTGTAGAGGGACAAAACTACACACACGAAAGCAGAACACTCTGTCCCCATAACTGGCTGAAAGAAAACAGTAAAACAGGTCTACAGCACTCCTGACACACAGGCTTATAGGACAGTCTAGCCACTGTCAAATTAGCAGAACAAAGTAACACTAGAGATAATCTGATGGCTAGAGGCAAGCGAGGAACACAAGCAACAGAAACCAAGACTACATGGCATCATCGAGCCCAATTCTCCCACCAAAACAAACATGGAATATCCAAACACACCATAAAAGCAAGATCTAGTTTCAAAATCAGATTTGATCATGATGCTGGAGGACTTCAATAAAGACTTTAAGAACTCCCTTAGAGAACAAGTATAAGCCTACAGAAAGTAATCTCAAAAATCCCTGAAAGAATTCCAGGAAAACACAAACAAACAGTTGAAGGAATTAAAAATGGAAATAGAAGCAATCAAGAAAGAACACATGGAAATAACCCTGGATATAGAAAACAAAAAGAAGAGACAAGGAGCTGTAGATACAAGCTTCACCAACAGAATACAAGAGATGGAAGAGAGAATCTCAGGAGCAGAAGATTCCATAGAAATCATTGACTCAACTGTCAAAGATAATGTAAAGCGGAAAAGCTACTGGTCCAAAACATACAGGAAATCCAGGACTCAATGAGAAGATCAAACCTAAGGATAATAGGTATAGAAGAGAGTGAAGACTCCCAGCTCAAAGGACCAGTAAATATCTTCAACAAAATCATAGAAGAAAAAACTTCCCTAACCTAAAAAAAGAGATACCCATAGGCATACAAGAAGCCTACAGAACTCCAAATAGATTGGACCAGAAAAGAAACACCTCCCGTCACATAATAGTCAAAACACTAAACGCACAAAATAAAGAAAGAATATTAAAAGCAGTAAGGGAAAAAGGTCAAGTAACATATAAAGGCAGACCTATCAGAATCACACCAGACTTCTCGCCAGAAACTATGAAGGCCAGAAGATCCTGGACTGATGTCATACAGACCCTAAGAGAACACAAATGCCAGCCCAGGCTACTGTATCCTGCAAAACTCTCAATTAACATAGATGGAGAAACCAAGATATTCCATGACAAAACCAAATTTACACAATATCTTTCTACAAATCCAGCACTACAAAGGATAATAAATGGTAAAGCCCAACATAAGGAGGCAAGCTATACCCAAGAAGAGGCAAGAAACTAATCGCCTTGGCAACAAAACAAAGAGAAGAAAAGCACAAACACAACCTCACATCCAAATATGAATATAACAGGAAGCAATAATCACTATTCCTTAATATCTCTCAACATCAATGGCCTCAACTCCCCCAATAAAAAGACATAGATTAACAAACTGGATACTAACGAGGACCCTGCATTCTGCTGCCTACAGGAAACACACCTCAGAGACAAAGACAGACACTACCTCAGAGTGAAAGGCTGGGAAACAACTTTCCAAGCAAATGGTCAGAAGAAGCAAGCTGGAGTAGCCATTCTAATATCAAATAAAATCAATTTCCAACTAAAAGTCATCAAAAAAGATAAGAAGGACACTTTATATTCATCAAAGGAAAAATCCACCAAGATGAACTCTCAATCCTAAATATCTATGCCCCAAATACAAGGGCACCTACATACGTAAAAGAAACCTTACTAAAGCTCAAAACACACATTGCACCTCACACAATAATAGTAGGAGATTTCAACACCCCACCTCATCAATGGACAGATCATGGAAACAGAAATTAAACAGAGACGAGACAGACTAAGAGAAGTCATGAGCCAAATGGACTTAACGGATATTTATAGAACGTTCTACCCTAAAGCAAAAGGATATACCTTCTTCTCAGCTCCTCATGGTACTTTCTCCAAAATTGACCATATAATTGGTCAAAAAACAGGCCCAACAGATACAGAAAGATAGAAATAATCCCATGCGTGCTATATCGACCACCAATGCCTAAAGCTGGTCTTCAATAACAATAAGGGAAGAATGCCCACATATAATGCGGGAAACTGAACAATGCTCTACTCAATGATAACCTGGTCAAGGAAGAAATAAAGAAAGAAATTAAAAACTTTTAGAATTTAATGAAAATGAAGGTACAACATACCCAAACTTATGGGACACAATGAAAGCTGTGCTAAGAGGAAAACTCATAGCGCTGAGTGCCTGCAAAAGAAAACAGGAAAGAGCATATGTCAGCAGCTTGACAGCACACCTAAAAGCTCTAGAACAAAAAAGAAGCAAATACACCCAGGAGGAGTAGAAGGCAGGAAATAATCAAACTCAGAGCTGAAATCAACCAAGTAGAAACAAAAAGGACCATAGAAAGAATCAACAGAACCAAAAGTTGGTTCTTTTTGAGAAAATCAACAAGATAGATAAACCCCTAGCCAGACTAACGAGAGGACACAGAGAGTGTGTCCAAATTAACAAAATCAGAAATGAAAAGGGAGACATAACTACAGATTCAGAGGAAATTCAAAAAATCATCAGATCTTACTATAAAAGCCTATATTCAACAAAACTTGAAAATCTACAGGAAATGGACAATTTCCTAGACAGATACCAGGTACCGAAGTTAAATCAGAACAGATAAACCAGTTAAACAACCCCATAACTCCTAAGGAAATAGAAGCAGTCATTAAAGGTCTCCCAACCAAAAAGAGCCCAGGTCCAGACGGGTAGTGCAGAATTCTATCAGACCTTCATAGAAGACCTCATACCAATATTATCCAAACTATTCCACAAAATTGAAACAGATGGAGCACTACCGAATTCCTTCTATGAAGCCACAACTAGTCTTATACCTAAACCACACAAAGACCCAACAAAGAAAGAGAACTTCAGACCAATTTTCCTTATGAACATTGACGCAGTAAAAAATACTCAACAAAATTCTGGCAAACCAATCCAAGAGCACATCAAAACAATCATCCACCATGATCAAGTAGGTTTCATCCCAGGCATGCAGGGATGGTTTAATATACGGAAAACCATCAACGTGATCCATTATATAAACAAACTGAAAGAACAAAACCACATGATCATTTCATTAGATGCTGAGAAAGCATTTGACAAAATTCAACACCCCTTCATGATAAAAGTCCTGGAAAGAATAGGAATACAAGGCCCATACCTAAAACATAGTAAAAAGCCACATACAGCAAACCAGTGGCTAACATTAAACTAAATGGAGAGAAACTTGAAGCAATCCCACTAAAATCAGGGACTAGACAAGGCTGCCCACTCTCCCCTACTTATTCAATATAGTTCTTGAAGTTCTAGCCAGAGCAATCAGACAACAAAAAGGAGATCAAGGGATACAGATCGAAAAGAAGAAGTCAAAATATCACTATTTGCAGATGATATGATAGTATATTTAAGGATGCCAAAAGTTCCACCAGAGAACTACTAAAGCTGATAAACAACTTCAGCAAAGTGGCTGGGTATAAAATTAACTCAAATAAATCAGTAGCCTTCCTCTACACAAAAGAGAAACAAGCCGAGAAAGAAATTAGGGAAACGACACCCTTCATAATAGACCCAAATAATATAAAATACCTCGGTGTGACTTTAACCAAGCAAGTAAAAAGATCTGTACAAGAACTTCAAGACACTGAAGAAAGAAATTGAAGAAGACCTCAGAAGGTGGAAAGATCTCCATGCTCATGGATTGGCAGGATTAATATAGTAAAATGGCCATTTTACCAAAAAGCAATCTACAGATTCAATGCAATCCCCATCAAAATACCAATCCAATTCTTCAAAGAGTTAGACAGAACAATTTGCAAATTCATCTGGAATAACAAAAAACCCAGGATAGCTAAAACTATCCTCAACAATAAAAGGACTTCAGGGGGAATCGCTATCCCTGAACTCAAGCAGTATTACAGAGCAATAGTGATAAAAACTGCATGGTATTGGTACAGAGACAGACAGATAGACCAATGGAACAGAATTGAAGACCCAGAAATGAATCCACACACCTATGGTCACTTGATTTTTGACAAAGGAGCCAAATCCATCCAATGGAAAAAAGATAGCATTTTCAGCAAATGGTGCTGGTTCAACTGGAGGTCAACATGTAGAAGAATGCAGATCGATCCATGCTTATCACCCTGTACAAAGCTTAAGTCCAAGTGGATCAAGGACCTCCACATCAAACCAGACACACTCAAACTAATAGAAGAAAAACTAGGAAGCATCTGGAACACATGGGCACTGGAAAAAATTTCCTGAACAAAACACCAATGGCTTATGCTCTAAGATCAAGAATCGGCAAAATGGGATCTCATAAAACTGCAAAGCTTCTGTAAGGCAAAGGACACTGTGGTTAGGACAAAATCGGCAAACCAACAGATTGGGAAAAGATCTTTACCAATCCTACAACAGATAGAGGCCTTTATATCCAAAATATACAAAGAACTCAAAAAGTTAGACCGCAGGGAGACAAATAACCCTATTAAAAAATGGGGTTCAGAGCTAAACAAAGAATTCACAGCTTAGGAATGCCGAATGGCTGAGAAACACCTAAAGAAATGTTCAACATCTTTAGTCATCAGGAAATGCAAATCAAAACAACCTGAGATTTCACCTCACACCAGTGAGAATGGCTAAGATCAAAAACTCAGGTGACAGCAAATGCTGGCGAGGATGTGGAGAAAGAGGAACACTCCTCCATTGTTGGTGGGATTGCAGACTGGTACAACCATTCTGGAAATCAGTCTGAGGTTCCTCAGAAAATTGACATTAAACTGCCTGAGGATCCAGCTATCCCTCTCTTGGGCATATACCCAAAAAAGATGCCCCAACATATAAAAAAAAGACACGTGCTCCACTATGTTCATCGCAGCCTTATTTATAATAGCCAGAAGCTGGAAAGAACCCAGATGCCCTTCAACAGAGGAATGGATACAGAAAATGGGTATATCTACACAATGGAATATTACTCAGCTATCAAAAACAACGAGTTTATGAAATTTGTAGGCAAATGGTTGAACTGGAAAATATCATCCTGAGGAGCTAACCCAATCACAGAAAGACATACATGGTATGCACTCATTGATAAGTGGCTATAGCCCAAATGCCTGAATTACCCTAGATGCCTAGAACAAATGAAACTCAAGACGGATGATCAAAATGTGAATGCTTCACTCCTTCTTTAAAAGGGGAACAAGAATACCCTTGGCAGGGAAGAGAGAGGCAAAGATTAAAACAGAGACTGAAGGGACATCCATTCAGAGCCTGCCCCACATGTGGCCCATATATATACAGCCACCCAATTAGACAAGATGGATGAAGCAAAGAAGTGCAGAAGTGTAGATCGCTCCTGAGAGACACAGCCAGAATACAGCAAATACAGAGGCGAATGTCAGCAGCAAACCTCTGAACTGAGAATAGGACCCCCGTTGAAGGAATCAGAGAAAGAACTGGAAGAGCTTGAAGGGGCTCGAGACCCTATATGTACAACAATGCCAAGCCACCAGAGCTTCCAGGACTAAGCCACTACCTAAAAGACTATACATGGACTGACCCTGGACTCTGACCTCATAGGTAGCAATGAATATCCTAGTAAGAGCACCAGTGGAAGGGGAAGCCCTGGGTCCTGCTAAGACTGAACCCCAGTGAACTAGGACTGTCGGGGGAGGGCGCAATGGGGGGGGTGGGGAGGAACACCCATAAGGAAGGGGGGGGGAAGGGATGTTTGCCCGAAACCGAAAGGAATAACACTTGAAATGTACATAAGAAATACTCAAGTTAATAAAAAAAAAAAAGAAAGAAAATTAAGCCTGCCTGCCTGCCTGACTGCCTGCCTGCCTATCTATCTATCTATCTATCTATCTATCTATCTATCTATCTACCCACCCACCCACCCACAAAAAAAAAATTAGGTCTTTAGGTAATTGGTGCAAAAGCAAATTATTATATATTATAAGAAATATTCAAGTTAATAAAAAAAAAGTATTACCTACAAAAAAAATGTAATACACAACACAACTTCAAAGAAAAAGGAAAGGTTTCTAAGTACATTTTTAAAGATGCTAAAGTCAAAGCACCCCTTATGGGAAGCCACATGAGCATTGGATCTCTTATCAGCCAATGAACTGGTAGCATATCCCACAGAGGGACACCGCATGTATCTCTTGGTCTTTCTAAGACAGAGGAATAGAATTGTGGATGAATTATGTTAACCTGGACATCAGGGTTTCCAGTGGGGGTTGGGGGGGGAAATGACAAGGAGTTATCTACCAGACTGGAAAAACAAGAAAGAAGCAAGCTGTTTCTGACGACTCTGGCTAAAACAAGAGCTCAAAGGTTCCATGAGTCATGCACATGGCATCATGGTATTTGAAATTCATGCTAAGAAATAACATAAAAATGCTGTTTGATCTTTGAAACCTGTTGGGTTTTTTTTTTTTCAAAAATAACGATCTTTATACAACCTAGGCCTCATGAGATGACTCTGGAGAAATAGAAACTCATGACTGAAAAGCTAGTAGAGGAGCGACATGTTCAAATTCAAAGAAAGAAGCACCTTCAAACTAGTAAGAAAGCAAGCTCTCAGTAAGGTAGGTGATGGGGAGGATATATTGGTTTTGTACTGGACAAATGAATTCAAGAGACTAGGAATTAAAAGTCTAGTACATTAAAAGTCTAGAGAGCAAGAAAGAACCATCAGTAAATACAAAGCCCACCATGACCCACCAGTGAAGAAAAAGGAAGAAGTAAGAGAGAAAGGAAGCAGAGAGAAATGCAGAATCATGTGCGGAACAGAAAGGCAGCTCCAGTGTAGCTAACCTGAAAGCTTCCGGGGGTCCTAGTACTTGAAACTTTGTGTTTTGTGATTAAAAGGTGGGTACAAGACTGGAAAATCATCTTGAGAAGCTCACGTCTAGGCTTGCTACTTTGGGAAACATGGATCCCTACAAAAGGGAAAAAGCAGGAGAAAGTGCAGAAGGGGAAGGAGAGAGAAAAGGAGAGGAAAAGAAGAGCTGGATTTGAGGTGAATACTAGGGAGGACTAAACAACCAAAAGCAAAATCAGTCAACAAACAAACAAGGGGTGGGGTGACATAAAACAATATATAAAAGTAGCATAGATCCGTCATCCAATCATCAGAATCCAGTTTTCAGGTTGGGTAGATGGCTCATCAGGTGAAATACTTGCTGTATAATCAAGAGGAACAGGTCCCCAGAACCTATATAAAAGTCTGGTGTGACCATTCATGTCCAAAAGTCAAGGATTGGGTCAAGAGGCAGAGCCAGACAGATCCCAGGGTTCAACAACTAGCCAGTGTAGCTAAAATGGCAATCTTAAGGATTAGTGAGAGACCCTGTCTCAAAAAAAAAAAAACAAGGTGGGAAGCAACCCAACATTAACTTCCAGCATAGTTTGCAAACATGTGGGCATACATGCAAAGGCATGTAATATATCATACCCACATGCACACATAAAATTCATAGTTTTCTAGCAAGCAACTCCAAGAATACTGAAGTGGGTAAACCTGCCAGATAAATAATCCAAAAGAATATTTTAATCAATAATTTTAAACCAAATAAAGAAAAATAATGGAATTTAGAAAGACAACACAAGATAAAAGTGGGAGATATAAATCTCTCAATAAAGAGAGATTTTTAATCTTGGAAATGAAGCATACTAATTTAAAAACTCAGTCCCCGCCAGAATACTAGAACAGAATAAAGAGACCATTTCAAGTCCTAAAGATAAATTGATTAGGACATTCACTGCATTTTAAAAAAATAAAAATTATGAACTGAAGAGGTAAATCTTCAAGGACTGGGTTGAATGACCAAATCTAAGGATTAGAGATGTAGCTTAGTGTCAGAATAATTGCTTAATATGTTCAAGTCCCTGGGTTTAATCCCTAGCACCTCAAGTAAAAAAAAAAAATTATACTTTTAGTGTAGAATGATGCTAAAACACAGACTAAGGAATAGGAAATCTATTCTGTAAGATAATAGAAGAACCCACCTAAAACAAAAAACTTGAGGAAGTTATGGGTATCAAGGTATAGAAGGTATGTAGACTGTCAAACAAGCATGATCAGAAAGCAATTCCCCGTTTCATAGTATAGTTAAAACACCAAGAATACAAAAAATAATATATTGAAAGCTGAAAGAAAAATGTGTCAAGAGATTGTTTATGAAGGCAATCCCATCAGAATAGGGATAAATTTCTTGAGAGAAATCCACACATATGAGATGTTAAAGTTATATATATTTAAACCCCCAAAGAAAGTAACTGCTAACTTAGGTTATGATACCCAGCAAAACTACCTTTCAGTGTCTAGGAAGATATAGACAACTTCCAAAATACACATAAACTAAAGCAATTCATAGCACCAAGTCAGCATAATAGAACAAATTTAAATGAATTCTATATGCAGAAGAAGATAAGCACAACCATGAGAGGAAAGGAAACAACAAATCCCACTTCAAAAGTTGGTACAGGGATAGAGATATAACTCAGTTGACAAAGTATTTGTCTAGCATGCATGAAACTATGTGTTTGATTCTCCAACACCACATAAAGCAATGTATGATTACCAATACCTATAATGGAGGTACAGGCCTATTATTCAAGCCATTGGATGGTGGAGATGTGAGGACCAAGAATTCAAGGCTAGTTTTGGCTACTTGAGATCCTGTCTAAAAAAAAAAAACCCAAAAAGGTAGATGAATGATGGAAATTAAAAACAATAAAACAACAAAATGGGAGGAGTTAGTATATGCTTGAATCTATATGCTTATAGAACAAGTCCTAAAAAACACAAAAAGTCGAGGTAATTTATTAAATCCTAACTGATCATAACAGAATAAAACTAGAAATGAACATCAAGAGAAACTTCAGAAGCTATATGTACATGTAGAAATTGAGAAATGCAATTTTAAATAATCAGTATGCCAGTGAATAAAGCAGAAGAAAAATCTTTAAACTCCTATTATCAAATGAACCTACAAATAGAGCATATTAAAAATCCATGAGATACAACAAAGACAGTTATGAACAATAATTTTGCAACCATGAATGCCTACATCAAAATATCCAAGAAGGAAACTGTTCTTTGAGGAACCAGACCCCACACTTGGGTTTATTTTACTCACTATGACTCTTTTTGAGAACCTCACACGCATGCTTATGTTTATCTTACTTTCTTCTGAGCACCTCTTTTACTTAGCCCTTGTACTTAAGCCTGAATTAAAATAACTTTATTAAACCTCAAGTCTGCTTCATCCATATTCATAGGTGTATCTTACTTTATTCTAAGCACCTCTTCTCTTTGCCCTTTGCTTAAGCCTGTATTAAAACATCTTTATTAAAATCCAACAGTGTTTCATAAAAATGTGATGGACACACACACATATATACATATATATATATATATTTATACATATATATACATATATACATATATATATACATACAGCTCAAGGTTTTTTTAAGGAAAAAACCAGACATAAAAGCAGCAGAAGGAAAGAAATAATAAAGATCAATGCTGAAAGAAATGCAATAAAATCTAAAAGAACAACACAAAAAAGAAATAAGACAGTTGGTCCTTAGCAAGCTAACCAAAAAGAGAAAGAAGATCCAAGTAAACAGAATAAAGATAGAACTGGGGATTTTATGACAGGTACCACTGAAATCTAAAGGATCATCAAGGATTACTTTGAAAACATACTCCAATAAATTTGGAAAATCTAGAACTGGATACATTTCTAGACATATATAGCTTACCAAAATTCAAACAAGAAAATATAAATACCTTTAACAAATCAATAATCAACAATGAGATTGAAGCAGCTAACAAAAGATGCTCAACAAAAGCCCAGGACTGGACAGATTTGCTATTGAATTCTGCCAAAACCTCAAAAAAGAGCTAACAATAAGGCTCCTCAAACTACTCCACAAGGTGGAAAGACAAAGACGATTCCAAACTCATTCCAATATTCTTGATGGCCACAGGTGCAAAGAGCCTCACTAAAATACTCACACTGCAAGCTAGAGAGATGGCTCAGCAGTTAAGAGCATGGGCCACCCTTGTAGAAGACCTAAGTTCAGTTCCTAGCTCCAACATCAGGCAGCTCACAATCACCTGTAACACCCTCTCTAGGGAACTTGATGCTCCTTCTGGCCTCTGTAGACAGATACCTACATACACATAATTAAAAATAAAATTAAAACTGTTTTAAATACCTAAAAAGTGAATTCAACAATAAATTTAAAAAGTTACATACAAAGATGAAACCAATTTCATTTCAAGGATTCAGTGATGCAAACTAGTGAATGTAACATAGCACTTTAATAGAATAAAGGGCAAAAGTCACATAACTATCTTGATAGCTATAGAAAAAAAAAGGTCACTGAACAAAATTGAGCCTCCATTCATAATAAAAGTCCTGAGGAAACTAGGTCTACATGGGTGACACCTGAACACCCTGAAGACTCTATCTGACATACTCATATTCAATGTCATAGGGAAAAGCCAGGACTATGTTTTTATGAATGAGATAAGGGTGTCCACTGCCATCACTATTACTCAGAACAGCTCTTGAACATTTAATTAAAGAAACAAAGTAAAGGAAAGAACTAATCTATATAAACAGAAAATAAAGAAGTCAAAATATATCTATTTGCCAATGTTATAAACCTATTCTTAGATTCTAGAAACTCCATAAAAGACTTTTATATGTAATACACTTGGCCAAGTAGCAGGATGCAAAAAATCAACTTTCAAATATCAGATCTTCTTTAATGAACTCATTAACTCAGAAAATCAGAAAGCAATCTTATTCACAACAGAACAAAACCACGCACACACACACGCACGCACGCACACACACACACACACCATCTAGGAATTAATATATTTGAACATTGATACTAAAGTTTCACTCTACCAGTGAAACTATGAAACACTGGGGGCAGGGGGGTGGGGCATGAAGGCTCTAGGAAATGGAAGTATCTTCTAAGTTCATGTTCAAAATCAATGTTATTAAAATTACCAAAAGCAAAAAATAAATTGAATGCAACACACATCAAAATCCCAAGGTCATTCTTTGAAGAAAAGCAATTCTAAAACGAATATGGAAATACAAAAGAACATGAATAGCCAAAACAATGTTGACTAGAAATAGCAATGCTATAAATATTACAATACCTTATTTTCAAATTATACTACAGAGTCAAAGTTACTACCTGAGTATAGTATTGATATAAAAAAAAAAAACCAGACATGTATTCAAGTAGAATATATAGAGGACCCAAAAACAAACCCATATAACAACAGGTATCTGACTGTTGGCAAATGGATAATACACAAACATCAGACATACAGCAGCTATTTTAGCAAAGAGTATGGACAGAATTGAACATCTATGTGTAGAAAACAGAAATTACATCCCTCTTTCTCTGCACCAAAATCAACTCAAAATATAAGTCCTGAAGCTTTGAAACAAGTAGAAGAAAAGAGGAAGAGGAAGTCCCAAGATCCAGGCAGATGAAAAAGAACAATGCCTACAAAAATAATAAGCACAAGCTTCAACATTAACATTTGATGGGCAAGTTCAATAGAATATTAGATACAAGCAAAAGGGAGAGGGGATGAGTCTTACACTATAAACTAATGAGAATCATAGAAAAAATGAAGAAAGGGATATGAATAAGAAATAAAATAACAGTTTTTCAGAACTGGGAGGGAGTAAATATATAAATTGTGAGATTGCTGAATTCTAAAGACTTTAAATAAAACAAATACATATGTTGATAAAGTGAGTTGTAATTTTAAAACTACTGAAGCCTACAATGAAGATCTTAGTAGATTCAGTTAGTAGTGAGATTATCTTTCTGGGTTATAGGTAGCTGCCATCTTGCCATGTCTTCATGTCTCTTTCCAATATGTTTCAGAGAGAGTGACAATGCTCTAATATTTCCACTTTATTAATTTAAATATGATTGGTCCATGGGAAGTGTTATTATTAGGAGATGTGGCATTGTTGGAGGAAGTGTGTCACTGTGGAGACGGGTTTTGAGGTGCTATACTCAGGCTCCACCCAATGCAGAAGAAACCTTCCTCCTGGCTACCTGCAGAAGAAAGTCTCCTTCTGGTCACCTTAGGATCAAGACATAGAACTCTTGGCTTGCCCAGAACCATCTCTGTCTGCATGCTGCCATGCTTCCCATCATGAAAATGGACTAAACCTCTGAAACTGTAAGCTAGCTCCAATTAAATGTTATCCTTTATAAGAGTTGCCTTGGTCATGGTGTCTCTTCATAGTAATGGAAACCCTAAGGTACACTTCTTATAAGGACACCAGTCTTGTTGACTTTAAGCCCTACCCCCACAACATTATTTAACCTCAATTAGTTCCTAAAGATCCTTCCTCTCAAAGTTCCTTTCTATAAATATAATCACAGTGGAGTTAGAACTTTGACTTAGGAATGTAGAGGGTGGAAGGGGACACAGTTTCAGGGCAAACAAAATAATATCATCAAAGTACTCAGAGGGGAAATAAAACTATCAGGTACAATTCTATACCCAGCTAAACTATACTTATTTCTCAGTCATAAATACAAAGTTAAACTACTTTAAGAGAAAGTGAAAAAAATAAAATCCTCCATGAGTCATTTCTCAAAGGCCTACAAAACTAACAGTGTCCTCAACAGAAATAACTCTAGAAATAATGAATTGAAGAAACAATAAATCAACTCAATTGATAGGACAGTCAATCAATACCTATTGTGTCTTCTCTCCTATGCTAGAAACTCTTCAACTTTATGTGGATGTAGAAATGAATAAAACAAGACCCACATTTTGTTATATATAATCAGGTAAAAAATAAAGTAAAAAATAAGGGAGAAAACTATACCAGGTAGGGATAGAGGTCCTGTGTTGCATGCTGCTAAATCTAAATAGGAAGTATTCAAAGTAATAATAATAATAATAATAATAATAATAATAATAATAATAATAATAATATATCTTGAGAGTTTCACACTAACATCTGCAAATGACAAGCTATCTAAGCAACAATGATTATTTTGACCATATGGGTTAAGAGGTTTAGAAATCAGAGCAGGAGAATCAGAGTCAAGTTTTCAGGATTTTACATGATCTCAGCAGACTGTTCTTCTGCCATCTTCAGTGTGCCAGCTAACAGATAATCACAGAGGTAAGAATGTAGGCTGGAGTCCCAAAAATCTCCTATAGACCAAAATCCAGCAATAAAGAAAGGTCTGTCTCTCACTTGTATCTCTTCTTAAAAAGGAACTTGCCCTGATTCCCTTTCTCGGGTTTTCCCTTGTGCTCAGTGACCCAGGACAGTTAGGGGAACAGGACTTTAGTATCAGTCTTAGAGCAGTGCAGGCAGAATCCCCAAAGCCATGTGATGTGGAGAGAGAGGGAAACAATCAGACAAAAACCACAGCTTCTCCATCGAGCAAGAAAAGACATGTGTACTGGGAAGACCACAAGTAGAACTTTCTTCCACTTGTCATCTGCCTCAACACTCGACATACAGTGGTGAAGACAAGACAACACAGTCATCTCTGCACACAGTGTGGCAGAGTGTAACCCTGGGGATATTTTGCTTGATTTAATGCTCTTCACAAGTTCAACTGCTTCAGATAAAGCCCATAGCATGCTAACTGATTGATATCTCTATTTCACTAATTCAATAACCAAACAATAAAGGCAGTGGCGTCCAACTGCTTCCAAAGTAATCCCTGAGAATGCCAAATCTGAGCTTTCTGTGTAGTAGTCAAGAGCTCTCTGTCTCTCTGTCTCTCTGTCTCAGTCTCTCTGTCTCTTTGTCTCTCTCTCTCTCTCTCTGTGTGTGTGTGTGTGTGTGTGTGTGTGTGTTATAGCCATTTCCAGATTAGCTGAAATATCAAAAGCATATATATTTCCATAACTAGGGAGGTTAAGGAAATGATTGGCTGTGGTAAATTAAATGCTTTCATTTCTACAATAAGAAATTGAAGTTATAATAATGGAATGTTAGGGCCAAGAGAGACTTCTTGGGGAGTATTTAATATAACTCCCACACTTTTCAAATGAGGCTTTATATAAGTCAGTGGCACTGGGGCTCCAAGTGAGGTAAGAGGAAGCTTTAAAATGTGGCTATTGACATACTGTCCTAGAAACAAGGGTACAGATCCCCCATTCAGCAGTGTTCAGCCTGGGGCCACAGACCCCAATTTTACATTCCTTTTAGTTGTTCTTGAGCCATCTGCAGCTCATCCTGTTATCCTAGAATAAAAAACTCCCATAACTGGATGTAGTTAGCATCGTTGAAATACATTGTATCTATAACTTACCCTACCATCATTTAGATGTAGTGAACAAATGTATTCATGTTTCTCACTCCTTGATCTTCCTATCATATCTTACCCAAACAATATAAATTCAAGAAATACTGGACTGGTGAGTTAGCTCAGTGGGTTAAAGGGTTTGACACCACTACTCATGACCTGAGTTCAATCCCTGAGACCTACAAGCTAGAAGAGAGAACCAACCCTTGTAAGGTGTCCTCTGACTTCTACATACATGCCACGGCACACATGCATGTACACAGTGAGTAAATAAGTAAATAAATTAGTCAACAAACTTTTTAAAATTCTACCCATTTTAGAAGTAACTCAAGAAGGGCTAAGGATGCAGTTCAGTGGGTGGAACACTTGTCTATCATGCATAAGGTTCCATTCTCCAACACATACACAGCACAAGCCAGGAAAATGGAATTTCATAATATGGAATGGAAAGGGATCGCCTCTGTCTTCTCCCTTCTTCATTCGTTATCACCTCAGGTCACACTGTATGTGAGCTAATACTAAACAGACCTCTCTGGTGGGACATCTGCTCAGTTTGAATTACTTATGAAGGCTCCCACTACCCTCAGAAGGAACACCAGTCATACCTTCACTAAGAAGCATTGCCATCAACAAAAGAGATCCAATCTCACCAGCCAACCAGTCTCGTCTCAGTGGCTCTGATAACCTTTTCAAGTCACCTTAACCTCACTGGGGCTAAGCCAGAGCCCTTTGGCTGGGCTAAGACAGTGAAAGCAACACTGGGTCTTGTCTGCAGACACTACACTAACTTGGATTCCCTCCCACCCCCTTTTAGCTAGGTAAATAATAGCTTAATGGATAGTGTCGGCTAGGTGAAATTAAAATGGAAAATGTTTTAAAGACTTACACGCCTTGTCTTTTATACAGCTGTAGATGTATGAAAATTTTATATTTGAGTCTATATTACTAAGGATGCTAAACTGACAGGGAAAAAAATCCCCCAAATAGGCACATTAATAAAATGTGTGAGGTTTTTTTTCCTATTGTTTTTCTCTCTTTTAAAGAACAAAGATAAACATAACGAAATGATAAAAGTCATCTTTAACTCTTGAAGTAGATTAACTAGTAGCACCAGATTGTTTTTTAATGTAGTAGCCATTTCTTGCCTAGAAAACCCAACATTTCCTTCTGACATGGCAGCACATCCACTTCGGATGTGGCTGCACTTCCATTTCTGCCCTTCTGCTTTTAGCCTTGCCCTCTCACCGTGGCTACTCTGGCACATTTCAGAAAAGAAAAAAAGTGATTTACGAGCCTTCAGAAATATGCCTGCCCACTGCCGAGAGCCAAGACAATACACAGAAAGAGCACTGAGAATTGTGGGCATATGCCAGGAGAGGCCCTGTGGAGAGGAGACCCGCCCTAGGGTAGAAATGCTAGCATGAATCCAAGTCACTCAAGTGGGTTCAGCCCCACGAGTAACGACAAAGAGGCTCTCAGCACCCTTCCAACAGTGCTTTCTCACAGGCAACCATGAACAAGAGCTTTAGAGGTTCCCATTCATCTCAGAGGTGGGGGCAGCCGTGGAATCAGTCACACCTGCCAGGGAACAGCACATAACAGCTGTACAGACCCAAGTGAGTTATGGGATCTTGAGCTCCAATCTCCCAGGAAGCAAACTCTGGAAGTTCTCCTGCCTGTGTGCCAACTGAAAGGAACTTAAACATGCAAGTGGTTAAGGCTGTTAATTGTGTCATTTTCAAGCATTTAATGACCATAACCAATACTGAGAAGCTGGGAGAGCTCAGCTGCTGCATTCAGAGGCCTGGCCCTAAATTTCAATCCCCTTGACATGTTCCATCCCATGTCTCCCTCACCCTCAGCTGCTGGATGTGTGTACTCACTTGCCTGACACAAGCTATTAATGGAAGAGTTTAGCCTAAAGACTCATGCTGCTCACTCCCCAAGTCCAGTTCATTCTTACAGCAAGGTTCTCTAGTTGTTATTCAACAAGAAAGGGACAACTGCAGAGTAAATACGAGGTGTCCAGGGTACTCCTCCCAACATTTAATTTTTATGAACTTTACTTATGTTTACTAAGTGTCCGCTGAAAATCTAACTCCATGCAAGATGCTGAGAAGATATATAAATAAACATAGTCTGTGGAATGTGCCCTCAAGGAAATTATGTTGTGGACTGGGAAGCAAAACTAACACTACACTAACAACAATCACTCAACAGTATTTCTTAATTCACATTCTGTGCAAAGCATTGCTAAATCCCTTCAGAGAACTACAGCAAGACAGAAACTCCCTTCTGCAATACAGTAAGTGGGTGAATCTAGACACTCAAGGCCCTTGGAAACCCTACTGAGGTAGTCATGCTCAACCACACCCTGGCCAGTGACTCTTGCCATGCTCCCCCTAAACACATTGCAGGCTCTCTACTCTCAGCTTAAAACAGAGAGCCCAGCACAGAACCCAGGATTCCAGGTATGGCTTTCCTCTTCTCTCAAGACAATGGGCTTGTGTTGCTGAACCCACAAAACTCAAGAGCATTTAAAATACTCACATTCCATGTGTTTTGTTGCCAAATAAAAATGAGAGCCTTTCTCTCCTAGAATTTTCTGTTTTGATAATTCCACAATTGGATTCGAGTGCCATGTTCTTAAACTTTAGCTCTCCCACACTTACCAACAGATTCTAGCCGATAAAATAATAGGAACAATACAATGAAAATTCATGATTTCCTATCTGAATTTTCTGTCCTTCCAAACTCTGTCTCTCACAAATATGATGATATGCATGCTGTCCTAATTTGCTTTCAGGGGACTATGATAAACACCATGTCTAAAAGCAACTTGGAAAAGGAAGAGTTTATTTCATGGTACATGTCCAGGTAATAGTTCATCACTGATGTAAATCTAGGGAAGTCGGGGCCTCAGGAATCTAGAGGAAGGAACTAAAGCAGAGGCCATGGAGGAATGTTGCTTACTGACTTGCTCCCTTGTTCACAGTCAGCTTACCTTTTAAATACAGCCCAGGCCCACCTGCCTAGGGAATGGCACTGCCTACAGTGGGCTTGGCCTTCCTTCATCAATTAACAATCAAGAAAACTTCCCCATAGATGTCACAAGCCAATCATATTGAGGTCATTCTTTACTTGAGGTTTTCTCTATAGAGGTGACTCTAGGTCTGTGCCAGGTTGACAGTTGAAGCTAACACATACCTTATCTGTCTTCATATAAGTCAGTAGTGAGGAATTTTTGCCAAGAATCAGGTACCAAACCATGGTCTAGGGGCAACCACAAGAAAACTAGCTCCATGTAAGTACTGTTTGAAGACTTAGTCATACTAGTTTGGGAGTCTGTAAAACCTTCTTATGGCCTTGATCCATTCCCAGTCAGTTCTCTATTTCCTGGTCTGACAAAATATAGACCATATGGTTTGTAGCCCTCAGAAACTGATGTCCAGCAAGCAGACAGAAGAGTTTGGAGTTATGAGCTGAAGAATTAACTCCTGGAATACCAGATGTATGGGTTTAGAACAGACTGCTGATGGAAATCTTGCCCTACGTACAAGATGTGTGAGGATAAAGATGAAGCAGAAATGAGGAATTGGCCAACCAGTGACCAGCCCAACTTGACACCAATCCCATGGAACAGAGCCAACCCCTGACTCTATTATGATGCTATGCTATGCCTACAGACAGGAGCCTAGCATAATTTTCTCCTGAGAGGCTTCATCCAGCAGCGGATAGAAACAGATGCAGAGAACCACAGCCACAAATCAGGCAGAACTGGAGAGTCATGTAGAATGGAGGATAGAACTGAGCAATACATACATACATACATACATACAAGAAAGAATGGCTGTCCCAGTCATTTCAGACAGGATCAAAGACTCTTATATGGACAAAATGCCTGGGACTATGCAGGCTTCAGTCTATCATAGTGTTAATAAAAGAAACTTGGATATAGTGCCAGTCAGCAAAAAGAAAAGAAAACCATAGAAGACTAAGGACTGTCCCATCCACAATGAATGCGTATTGACTCATCACCACAGCTGGTTCACCATCCATCCTTGTCACAATACGATTTACAGTCTCATCCTAGAATCAAAAGGCCAGCTTTAGTTAATAGGGGAGAACCAAAGACAAGGAGAGGCCTTGAGGTTGGCTAAGCAAAGACCAGTGCGGAGAGCAGCGTGCTGATGGCTGGAGACGAGGCCCGGTACTTGAAGGAGAGCAGCTTTGAAGGCTCCACAGAGGAGAGGAGACTTCACTGGGAACAGGGAGAAACAATGGAGCACTTTGGAACAGAGGAAGGATGTGATGAGAACATGAAGAAAAAACAAGAGTGAGGAAGTGAAAATGCGGTAGCAGATGGCGGGTAGAATTATAAACATCTGTTCCCGGGAAGGAGCTAAAATGCCCTGATGTAGCGAATGAGAACACTAGACAATACTGAGACAGAATCTGGTGGCTGATTAGTCAGAGAAGGAAGCAAGGGAGGAGTCAATGAGGGCAGCTTGTTATTCAGTGAGGAACGCCAGGAGGACGGAGTCCCTGGGAAGTAGAAAAGACACAGAGGTTTGGACAGAATACTTGAGATCCCAGAACTCAGGCCAGTGCGGAACAATCCAGAAGCTAAGGAGAACTGTGTGACTGAACTACGGGAAAAGACAGAGGGCGCTGGAGCCAACTGTGGCATTTTCGGTACTTTATAGCTAGGCAGAAACTTACCCAGCAGGAATGGGAGTGAGGGATGACCGGCAAGGAAAACGAGATGGAGATAAACCTATGCCAAGGAAGTCAACGTACGCTTGCATCAAAGTCACGCGAGACCTTCAAGAAAGTGCCACAGAGCACTCAGGAGTGTGCCCAAAGCGAGGGTTCTGATTCAGATGGTCTGTCTGAGGCAGGGTCCACAACGCCACGCCTTAAAAGCTCCCAAGCGATTGAGTGCTGCTGGTGGATCAGCCAGCCAGCCACCGAGGTGAGGAGACTTAAGCAGATATGTAGAGACAGCGGGTAGATACGCCATTTCCTGAGTTTGAGAAAGAGAAGAATGACCAATGGGCCAGACTATATAGATTTGAATACATCAAAATTAAGAATTAAAGGGAGGAAGAAACTACTCTGATTTTTTTTTAAGTCCTCCGCCCTGGACGCTTAACCTGAGAGCACCAGTTAGATTGATAAGTGAATTTGGTATACAACTTCAATTCCTCTGTCATTCCTACTTGGCCCCAGAGATTGAAAGTTTAAAGATAGGGTTTCAAAATAAAGCTAATTGGCAGAGAAAATGAGAGTACCTCTTTGTGACCCTCTTTAGTGCCTGGGTCAGCACCCCCATTGCCCCATGCTAAGATACTTCTAGACTAGTGTGCTGCCCCCACAATGCACTTCTCCACAGCCAAGCTTCACAACTCCCCAAGTCCCCCATGCCTTTCTGATTAACACTTGCCCTCTGCTGACAGATTTTACCTTTGGCAATACCCCCAGCTATGTCAGCAAGAACAAGTTAAGTAAATGATTAACCAACCCTCCCTCCCTGATCAGTACCCAATGAAGAAGCAGAGGGCAGACTTTCACAGGTACCCGAAGCTGAAGACCCCAGGGAAATGACTTGGTATTAAGCATTTGTGTAAACTCACAGAACCACAGAGCGTGCCAATACTGAGAACTCCTTATAGATCAGCAAAAGGCTGGCCTAGAAAGCCTACCTAAAACACAGATCCTCGGTCTGCAAGGCTTACAGACGACAACCCTCCACAGACACCCACATCACTCATCTTCTTTACAAGGACCAAAGAAATTCCGTGGCTTTCCCAGGAAACCGGATGTACATTGGAAATTCTAGTCCATCTCCTTTCAAAGGGGACCTAGCTGGCTTAGGAAGATAATTTGGTTGGTAAAGTACTTGTCTTGCAAGCATGAGGACCTGAGTTCATCTCTGGGACCAACAAAAATGCTGGGCATTAGTGGGGCATGCTCTGAATCCCAGCTCAAGGTGTCTGGAAACAGCCTGATTCTGATTCTGTGGCCAGCCAGCTAGACCACTTGGTGAGCTCCAGGCCAATGAGCGATGCCTGAAAGATGACAGCCAAGGATACCCTATGGCTTCCATGGGCTCATGCCTGCAGATGCAGATGCATCCCCTGACACGAGCACGCATGAATACACACATACCCACACACAAAGATCTAAGGCAGGAAGAGGCGCATGGCTGAGGACAGTGCAGTCACCAAATGCAGGGCTCGAGTCAACAACACATTTCAGGCTCCCTTTATGCTCTCCAGGCCAAATCTGTACCAAGACACAGAAAGGTTTTTCCGCTCTCCTAGCGAAGTAACTACAAACAGCATCCTCTGTCACGAGGCCAGCATCCTCTTGGTCATACCTAAGCTCACATTGCTTCACTCAGCCTGATTTTCAGACAAGGGTTTTAAAACCCTTTGGCAGAAGCCGGATGAATCAGGCGAGGAAGGAAAAGGATGGGAAAAAGGGAAGGAAAAGTCCTCCTGTCTATCATTTAATTTATTTAGTTTTCCAACTTGGATGATGGTGTTTCCCAGTCCTTCCCAGGGAGGAGCAGCCTGGGAACACAGGCGATGCCCCCTCAGTGCACATCCCTCATTCATCAGACACCAACAAACGTGCTGCTGGCTGCCCTCCCTAAGATGCCAAGTCAAGTCATTCAGGCCAAGCCTCCCAAAGCATCATTCTGAAAGGACACAGCTAAACACCTGCCCTGGAGACCTCTTGGAGTCCCAGCTGTAAGAGAGAGACGCTTAACAAAATCAGTGCACAGCTCTCCACATGGGGAGGCCTTGAAAGCAGGATACACAGGCTTAGCGAAAAACAGGAACCACTTGGCTTAGGTGGGAGAGACAGCACCAGGCAAAGCCGGAGGAAAGATGTGCAGGCTCCACCCGGTTGTCAGTACTGAAGCAGAACCTAGCTGACTCAGTCCAACTCAGGTCAAAGGAAAACGAGGCCAGACACCCTGGACTCACCAGAAGCCACACCCAGTGTCTATCTGTCCCATACGGTCACTTCTCTTTTCTTTCAGGTCTAGCACACTCATCCCTACACTATCTGAGATCAAGCCACCGAAGGAGTGCCTGGACACCACGCAGCCAGGCTTTCCTGGTGCATTTCAATCACATGGGCAGTATGTTAAAGTGTAATGACCCCTGCGCCTGCAGCCTGCTTTTGGTTTGCCCACTGCGGTCTGTATTCCTTTGCCCTCCGTGCTCGCCTTCTGTTGGAGAAACTGAGTGGAGTTTTCTTAGGATTTCATTTTATATTATCCGCTGGCTTCTTTTGCCCTACCTCTTATGGAGCAGTTTAGGAGCTCGGGCTCACAATGATCTCACAATTAGACTAATCTGCTTTAAGCTAATATACCGCCCGTGTAAAAGGAACGGCAACGGAAATAAAAATAAAACAGTGTAACAAACGCTCTGTTGCCACACACCCCAGTCTCTATATTTATCATGTACCGTGTGTCTACGCTCTCTGTAGATATCAAAGTTAGGGAGGGAAATAGATAATGTTTTGGAGAAATCGGGGTAAATCATATTTACCCTTTTATTTCTGTCATCGGCTGCTCTTCATTGCTTCTGAGGGTGACTTCCCACTCCTCAGCCTGAAGACCGTCCTCTACCCTCAGTGGCATGTGGGTCTGCTAGTGATTATCTTAGCATTCATCTTTGGGGAAATGTCTTTATTTCACCTTTACTACGAAGGGTACCTTCGCCAGATAGATAGTTCTGGATTCCCATGGAGGCTGGCTTGGGTGTAGGTTTTCCTTAAAGCCTTATCAAGATGCTGTCCCACTACATTCTGGCCTTGAAGGTTGCAGATGAAGCCTTTATATCTAGACGGATTCTCTGCAGCAATGCACACTTCCCCTCTAGGTGTCTCAACTTCTTTTTCTCTTTCTTGATTTTTGTTTGTTTGTCTGTTTGTTTTAGAAATTTGGCTAAGCTGTACCTGAGCTGTTTTCTTTCTTTTGTGTATATGGGGACACATGTGTGCACATGCATGTTGAAGTTAGAAGTCAACCTCAAGTGTCCTTCCTCAGGAGCTGGCCACCTTGGACCTGACAGTTGCCATAGGTTTCTCAACTATGTTGGCTGACCCGTAAGCCTCAGAGATGCTCCTATCTCCCATCCCCAGATGTAGGATTATAACCATGTAACACACCACGCAGCTTTCACATGGGGCTAGGGATAAATTGCGGGCCTCGTGCTGGTCAACAGGTACTTTACTGACCAAGCGATCTCCGCAACACACACACTCCGCAACACAACACCCTCTCTGACTCCTCCACTGTGAGCGAGCATGTGTGCGTGCGTGCGTGCGTGCGTGAGTGCGTGGTGCGTGCGTGCGAGCGTTCTGGAGATTGAGGCCAGAGTCCTATGCCTGCTATATCCGCAGGCTTTCATTTTCTTTAAATTAATCCTACTTTCGTGGTCTTTGAACTTTAGAATCTATCAATGTGTGTCATTTTCCAAGTCTGAGGCATTACGAGCCTTTACATCTTCAGTCCGTCCCTCCTTTCTGTCACTTGTCTTTATGGAATCCAAGTGTTATTCTTAGGATATAGCAGGCTCCTGATGCCACCTGTCCCATAGCCCCTTCCCCATGCTTCTCTTTATTTTAGTTATTTCCCCCCACTCTCAGGAATGACTCTAAGTCCCCACCCTCACTCCATCATCTCCACCGTACCACAGCCTGATTCAGTGACGCCGCTGCTGCTGCTGCTGCTGCCGCTGTTGCCGATGCTGCTCAGTTTGGTTTTTAGACATAACATCATCCACTGATTCTCAGCTGAAACTCCCCATCTCTTCCTAGAAACATGTCTTACCATTTAGGCCAAGCTGACGCCAAATCGGCACTCCTCCCGTCTTAGCCTTCTGAATTCTAAGAGACAATGTTTCCTCTGCCAGAAGACAGATGAATATAATAACACAAGGCAAGAATTCCTTCGAACATGATGCTTACAGAAAGCACGAGAAGGATTTATGCGCTTGAAGATGAGTGAATGGAGATGGCCCAAACTAGTAACAAGGAGGAAAATCAAAAATAAAAACAAGGCATCCAAGAGCTGAAATAAAACAGTATATCATATATATGGGTGCAAAAAAATGGAATAGAACAAGAAGCAAGAAAAATGTCTGAAGAGATCAAATGAACCCCAAGGTTTGTGGGATTGTGCATGTGTGTGTGCAGCGATGTATGTGAGGCAGAGAGGGGGGAGAGAGAGAGAGAGAGAGAGAGAGAGAGAGAGAGAGAGAGAGAGAAAGAAAGAGAGAGAGAGAGAGAGAGTTTTCTTTTTGGCATTTTTTTATTCCTTGTTTGTTTTGACTTTCACTTCTTGTTTTTGGAGGGTATTTTTGAGAGACAGAGAGACTGTGAAGTTGGGTGAGTAGGTGAGCGGTGAGGATCTAGGTATATTACGTGAAAATATTTTTAAAGAAAAAAAAATGTTAAGAACTTCCTAAAACTAATGAGAGATATAGGACAAAGAGTCTCAGAAAACCTCACTGAGTAATCAGAGGATAGAAATACTGGAAGTCAAAAAATAAAGTAAAAGTAAAACAAGACAACAGAAAGAATAACATACAAAGCGGAGAAGGAGAACAATTTCACACACACACACACACACACACACACACACACACACACACACACACACACACACAAAACTGTCAAGGGGAAACCCCAGAAAGAATCTGATGCATGTGACAATTCTTTGTCCTCATTTGATACCCTTTAAATGGTAACTTTTTGTAATTTATACTTAATTTAGAAATATATTAAAAATAGAAATTTGTTAAACAAACTGAACTTGCTACAAATTTTTTTTTAAAAAAAGAGATATTTTCTCTGGTTAAAATGAATTATAACTGGCATTTATTTAAAAGGGACAATAGTATAGATTAAGTGAAATCATGAATATATCCAGATGATTTTTTTAAAAAAGAAATTTCAGCAAACAGTAATTGAGACAAATAAAAAAAGTTTGCAAAATAGTAGATTCTAAACAAAAACTATTCGAAAATATGTTAAATATAAATGGCCTAATTTTTAAATTAGAAAATCAAAATCATAAGAGTATGTATGAGAGAGACCCAACTATGTGCTTTCTAAAAAAAAATTTCGCTATAAATATAAGTATAAAAATATTAAAAGGGAAAAGATAAAAAGATTTATCACACAAACATTAAACAAAGAGACTTTAGGTGACTCACAGAAGAAGCCCATGCCTACTCTAGGGTATATAGGACATCCTTTCTTAAGTCTCTCTCTCTCTCTCTCTCTCTCTTCTCCTCTCTCTCTGTCTTTCTCCTCTCTGTCTTTTTACTCATGTTTAAATCAATATTAAACCCTTTTAAAATGAAGGACAACTTTGCTTTAAAAATACAAATGTGAACACACACACACATACATAAAGCATATGTGTATATAGACATATGTATATGTATGTGTGCATATATAAGGTAGACAAAAATCACAAGAATATAGAAAACAAAGCAAAGAAGTGCAGGCCAACAGGAACTGGATGTAGATCTCTCCTGAGAGATACAGCAAATACATAGGCGAATGCCATCATTAAACCACTGAACTGAGAATGGGACCCCTATTGAAGGAATCTTAGAAAGGACTGAAAGAGCTTGAAGGGGCTTGAGACCCCATATGAACAACAATGCCAACCAACCAGAGCTTCCAGGGACTAAGCCACCACCCAAAGACTATACATGGACTGACCCTGGGCTCCAACCTCATAGGTAGCAATGAATAGCCTAGTAATGGCACCAGTGGAAGGTCCTGCCAAGACTGAACCCCCAGTGAACATGATTGTTGGGGGGAGGGCGGTAATGGGGGGAGGATGGGGAGGGGAACACCCATAGAGAAGGGGAGTGGGAGGGGTTAGGGAGATGTTGGCCAGGAAACCGGGGAAAGGGAATAACAATCGAAATGTAAATGAGAAATACCCAAGTTAATAAAGATGGAGAAAAAAAAGAATATAGAAAACATTATCAAGCAATTCAGCTAAATTGGCATTTACAGAAGAGCTTAATTAACAGTAACAGAGTCTACTGTTTCCCAGAGCCCATGGAATATCTAGAAAAATAGGTTATTTTCTGAGCAAATGTTGGCTATTTTAGTCTTAAATTTAAAAAAAAAAAATCCACGCAGTAGAAAAACTATCTGTCGATAAAGAAGAAAAAAAAGAAAGAAAGAACGGGGACTAGAAAGATAGCTCAGAGGTTAAGAGCACTGGTTGTTCCTGCAGAGGACCTTGGTTCAGTTCCCAGCACCTACACTGCAGCTTATAGTCATCTATAACTCCAGGGTATCCGACATCCTCCTCTGGCCTCCAAGGGCCCCGTCACACACATAATATGTACGTATATAGACAAACACTCATACACGCAAAATAAAATAAATATTTTAAAAGAATATAGATGATTCTCAAAAACATTATGTTAAGATAAAGGAAACCCAGTATACCATCTGATTTTATTTTTATGACATTCCAGAAGAGGAGAAACTATATATGTATATATATATATATATATATATATATATATATATATATTACACCTCACTAAATATGACTTTTAAAATCAAAACAGGGTAGGTAAGAGCTTGCTGCCAACACTGGAGACCTAAGTCCAAGCCTCAGACTCCACGTGGTAGAAGGAGAGAGCTGACTTTTCCCAGAGGCTCTCTGACCTCCACAGTCAAGCTCTGAGTATCCCTCCCCTACCATGCCCACACTCAAATCAAGCAAATAAATGTACTAAAATGCTATTACCCAGGAGAGAGATTGCTGTAATAAATAATAATTTTAATAAACGAATCTTATATACGTGGATCAGCCTAGGCCTTGACTTACCTTCCTACATAATAAGGCTTTTTGAGCTGCTAACACGTCCTGTGACTTCAAATAGAACACCATGCAACTCCCCGTCACCAGCGGACCTCCACCACCGAGCACATTTTATTTCCGCTACTTACTTTGGTTTCCCTTTTTTAGGTAAAGAGTCAAACCAATGAGAAATACTCCAGACTTCAACAGCACGAAGGTGTGTAAATCTGCTGCTTTGTGTGTAATGGGCCACACCCCGTCTGGTTCGGAGATGTCCTCTCTGAAACAAAGACTATTCAGGAGGAAGTTCTAGGAGCCTCTCTGGAGAGCAGAAAGGGCCTGTGATCATTGTCTCTCAGATAGCACAGGCGGTCTGGGTCAGAAGGAATCTAATCCAAGCAAGAAGGCTAGAGCTGGGTCCTTGACTTCCTGATCCACCAAGGTACTAGAGAAAAGCCAGAAGCCTCAAAGCAGTGGGAGAAGATCCAGGACACGGAGAAGGCGTTGCTGCAGAGAGCAGACACCCTTGCTGTCCTGTCAGTGCCTGCCTGGTTCCAGCTAAGACAAGTCAATACCGGACAGTCTTTTCATTGCTAAAGGTTAATCTTCAAAAGTATTAAATGCCATGCTGCCCTGAAGAAGAGCCTCTAGAAAAGTTCATGGTTTTACTACCGAGCCCAAAATAACTTTCTAATTATCCACTAAGGGCTGCGACAAGCCACCTCTAGGAAAACATTTCTCTTTTTTTTCCGTTTTGTTTTTTTTTAAAGTCTTTTACCACTTTGCTTACACTTTCCTCAAAGGTACGGCATGATTAATGTAGAAAAAATAAATACCAAAGCCTTACAATCAAATTAGGAGAGCACTTGATAAAATGAGCCCTCTTCTTGTGAATAATTTGAAAGAATAACTGGTTTTCATTACAACCTCAGCTCCCAGCAGGTCCTACATAAACCAAGCCAGCTGCGGTTCAAGCGAAGGTCCAAAGGAGGGCCCACTCAAGGTAGGGATAAATCACAGTTGTGATCACACACCAGCTCGCTCCCTTTTTTATCCCCCCTAATAAATTGGGCTTGACCTGAAACTCCAATAGAGTTAATTTATAGCAGCCCCCCAAATTCTTTTTTTTTTAATGTAACAGTTTGCCTTTCTTTTCCTTTTAAATTTAAACCATTATGGCAAATGGAGATTTATTATATACTATAAACGCATGTGGCTTGAGCACTGGTATTTAGTCTGGAAACTCAGATGGGGTGGTGAGCTGTTGGTGCAATCAGGAAGTGCCATGTGACATTCCTGATACAGACAAAGCACATACTCATTCCTCACTGTGGTTGTGGCCATGGTGTGAGTACCACACACCAGGTGAACAGGATGATTCAGCTAGGTCAGGAGGAAATGTGGTCTGTGAGAGCCTCATCTATCCAAGCCAGGGCTGAAACCTTCACAAGGACAGCCAAAGAGAGCACTGAGTTACAGATGAGCCAAGAAAACCAACTTCCTCAGACAGTTCTCTAACTTAATCCTAGCCATCGCCTCCTCCCCTCCCCCTCCCCCTCTTCCTCCTCCTTTTCCTCCTCCCCCCTCCTCCTCTTCCTCCTCCTCTTCCTCCTCCTCTTCCTCTTCCTCTTCCTCCTCCTCTTCTTCCTCCTCCCCTCCCTCCTCCTCCTTTTCCTCCTCCTCTCTCCATGTCTGATGTAGCCCCAGAAGTGGCCCCTGTGTTAGCAGTTTTATGCAGTCTTGTGTCCAGCCTGATATTATATCCTGGTTGAAAGTGAAGGATAACCTCATTTGTTTTTACAGTGCTGGGGACGGAAAGAGACCCCTGGCCCTTCTTCTAACTTCTCGTCAGTGGGCTGACATAACCCATCCCCTCTCAACAGATCTTTCTTGTGATCCTCATGGGCTACTAGTGCAAGGGGCTTTACCTTTCTTGCACAGTCCTCTGGGAGACAATATTAACTGGTGGCTAGAGGTGTATACTTTTGGGTAGAGCCTGGCTCTGCCACTTGCCAACTTCTCTAAACCTAAACTCTTCTACCTGTGAAGTTGGAATATTTACCTAAGAACCAGAAATAATGTCTGTTGGGAGGATTCAATGATGTAATAAATATAAATCACAGAAATAATCATATATATATATTAGATCAAAACTAAAAATCTTCCTTGACCCAAACACAAGAAACAGCCTATTGATATTCTGATACTGAGTCACCCCCCCCTTTTCTCTGCAAATCTGTCTGTCCCCTGCATGTATATGTCCACAACTTCACAACCTGCTTTTTTAATGAATAACTTATGGGGGGTTCTCCTGCCATTAAGCAGTTTTAAAACCATAGCCTTTGAAGGCAGCAGAGCGCACTAGACAACGTTGCTCACTTCCTTCACCCACCACCTTACAAATGAAGAAGCCTGAACGGCCAGAGCTTGGAAACACTACTAAAACCTAAAAACATGTGTGGGGTCATCTGGCACCATGCCTGACACTGGTCAACACTCAATAAATGCTCTCCCTTTCCTCCTCTGGGCATCTCGAGTCTTTAAAGAAAACTTCATGAAGATTCCGGCTTCCACCTTAAGATAATGCATCAGCACCCAAAAAAAAAGCATCTCGAGCCCAAAGCTTCCTCTGAGAACTCAGTCCTTCCTTCCCCACGGACTATGCATGGTTGACAGAGAGAATTCTCAGGAGCTCCACAGTCCTCCCGCAGATGTCCTCCCAGAATTCAGAATGCTCAGATTAGAAAGTTATCAACAAATCCTTCCCTAGTTTCAAACACAACATGTTCAACTTTTCTTTCCCACTAGACTTTGCTTGTAGACTTTGACTCAGGGCTTGGAATCTGGAGTTCTAAGTCCTAATCTTGATTTTGCTTCTTGAAGGCTGGCCTCATTTGAGGTTAACAATGACCCCCTCTGTTGTGATTTGCCCTGGAGTTATCTGTTTTTTGATGCTAATTTCACTGCCCCAAAGAGAGCTGGCTAGTCAAGTACTCAGGACTCAGGTAACTTCACCAGAACCTTCTCCTCCTTTAATTTGTAAAATACAGGTGAGGGCAGATACAGGATAGAAGGAGGCCTGTCATTGGATGAGAAGGAAGGATGGGCGGGAGAAAAGTTTGAAGGAAAAGCAAGAGACTGGAACGGAAAGAGGAGAGACAGGAGGAAGAGAGAAGCTGACATTAAGATTCCACTCTGTGTATTTACACGTTGTTATTAATGTTCTTAAGGGATGGATGTGTACTGGGCTTTGTGTGTTTAGGTGGGCAATTATATCTTATCAATTGGATCAAAGGTTATTGTGTTGTGTGTTCTTTCATGTGAAGATTTAAGTGTAAGGGAGTGTGGAGTGGCTAGTCTGGGCTGCCGTGGAATTGGAATGTGCGCTCTGGGCAAAATATCCAGCAGATATCTTGGGGCACTTCGGCATAGACCTAGTGGGGATAAAAAATACCATTTTATTTTTTATAATTTTACGACAGATGGCGAACCAATGTGGTGGGCAAGAATCCACTGGTAATCCTAAGAGTTGAGTGAAAGTTTTATTTTCCAAGTAAGAGGAGGCTAGTGCCATGTTGAGTCACATGATGTCTCAAGTGCAGGAACTTTAAACAAACACAAAAGCAAACTGTGCAGGCAGGCTGTAGGTCCCCTGCTGTGTGATAAGTAATGGCAGATCAGAGAGTTAAACATTAAAAGCTGCTTTTAAAAAAAGTTGTTTAGAAAGTCTTTCAGGGTACTCATATTCCTTTTAACGAGGAAATTTGGGCTCCACGGGAATTTTGGTTTGAAATCCTAGTTAGACAAGCTACTTCTTAATGACAGGTTTATTAAAAGGTGATTAAGTTTATTTTTAGAAAGAAGAGAGTAAAGAGATTACCCAAATCAAGTGGAGATTTTCATCCATGGTTCAGAACTTAGGAAAAAATTAGACTAATTTTTAGAATCCAGATATCTTCTTGTTTGATTCTCCTGAATCAATTTTTTCAGGAGAAAATCTATCAAATCTGATCAGTATGACTCTGTGATGTTTCCAGAGCCTAATCACACTTTTTAAAAACACAAAGACAAAATCTTTCTCCCAAAATACTATGTTCCTTAGTCTGTAACTTTAGAGAGAGTTGTGATAAATGTCTGTAACACCAGGCAGAGTGAATACAGACATATATTATAGAAGCAAGTAAGGTTAAATAAAAATCTATGGCTCCAGATAGAGAGCTTAACAGATGGATATATTTTGGGCTAAAGTCCTGATTTTTAAGTTGCTTATTGGCATTAGAATTGATAGAAAGTGTTTACGTTTGTTTTAAGGTAAGTACAGAGATTACCCGAATCACGTGGGGATTTTCATCCATGGTTCAGAACTTAGATAGGGAAAAATTAGTCACTGACTCCAAGAAGAGTATTGTGATATTTACAAGTTATTAAGGTTAAGTAAAAATGTGTGGCTCCAGGTAGAGAGCTTAACAGATGGATATATTTTGGGCTATAGTCCTGGTTTGATACATTGCTTATTGGTATAAGAATTGATAGAAGGTGTTTAGTTTGTTTTATGAATTACCCCACTAAAGGCCATATGGCTCACTGATGCTGGCTAGCGAGGGTTTGTGGTTACTTTTGATATTTACCACAACAGGAAGCTCAGATTCTCTTAATGGGAATTTTGTGTTTATTTCCTGATAGTACAGAGTACAAAAGCCTATCAGGCTCATTTTTAACACTATTGTTTAGCTTACTTCCTTTTTAAAAAATTGTTTAGTCTTCATGATGGGTGTGACTTTGAGTTTTATGGTTATATTATTACTCTGGGAGAAAGTGCAAGACACAAGCTTTTCTGATTACAGACTAAGGAACACAGTATTTTGGGAGAAAGATTTTGTCTTTGTGTTTTTAAAAAGTGTGATTAGGCTCTGGAAACATTACAGAGTCATGCTGTTCAGATTTGATAGAGGAAGACCGCCTGAAAAAAAATTGATTCAGGAGAATCAAACAAAAAGATATCTGGATTCTAAACTTTTGTCTTGAGAGTTGTATTTTGCAGAGTGTGCCTACTTAGATTCCTAGTCTCAAGGACTCTCAGCTGGGTCCAGTCAGGACACATCGTCTACAGCATTTGCTTCATTCTTCCAACCCCCTACTCCCCAAAGATATCTCAATGCCCATGTACAGCTTGAAGAAGTTATGGAGGAGTCGTCGCCCCAATTCCCTGGAATTTTGGGGGGCTGAAAGTGGTTATTCTAAAGTTGTTTTTATGAGGAATTTAAAATTGGTTGTAATTTAACAGGGAGGAATTAGCTAGATTGAGTTGTACAGTCATAATCTCATTTGGTAACTAAGCTAAAATCATAGCTTTGCTTTTGTATAGAATTTATTTTTTAAAAAAGTTTAAAAGTACAAGGTTTAGAGCCAGTCCTTCTATTGATGCCATTACAAACTTCTGAGTTGATTACACATGTGAGTTAAGGGCCAAATAGCAAATTCATGGCTCTGACTTTGTGAGAGTACTTTCAAGACAATATTAAGATATAAAGACTACAGTCCAGATTACCTTATGTAGATAGATGGTTTTCAAAAACATCAGAAATCCACAAAATTTTAGATGTAAAGTTATTTATCTTTTATTGAGACATATCTGCTCCTAACAGTTCCCCTTTGGTGGATTTAATGAAGAATTTGAACATCTCTACCTCCAGGTGAGGCAATATTTTGTGTCTGGGCAGCCATGGGACAAAACTCTCTGTTTCATCTGCAGGCTAATACTGTCCAGAAAAGGACAAATTATGCAGAATAGTTGACTGATAAGCTCTGCCAAGACAGGGTGATCAGCCCTTCAAAAATCTACATTTCAAGAGTCTGTCAGTTGATTTTGGGCCAGAAGGCTGAAGACTTACGCTCACATGCTGCTAACAGAGGACTGTGCTAGTGGAGATTTGTCTCTACAACCTCTCAGTTCTGGAAGCCATGTTAGACTTCCTATGTGTATAGATATTTGGTCATTCAAATATTTCTGATGTGGTTGAAGACTGGTAGTTTTGTAAACAACCCAAGCAGTTTAGCATTGAGAAGGAAAATAAATTTGAAAGGGTGATTTTTCAGATGGCATATGATCTCAAACCAGGATATAAGTCAGGTATAGAATTATAGTCTTTTAGGATAGGTGACAAGGTGCTTTAGTTAATGGACAAAATTGATGGACTGGGTATTGCGTGTATTGTATGTTTTATAAATTGTAGAATGGTAATAATTGTACTCAATTTATGTATAAGTGAAAAGGCCTTTTAATTGGACAAAACCATGTTGTGGTTTGCCCTGGAGTTATCTGTATTTTGATGCTAATTTCACTGCCCCAAAGACAGCTGGCTAGTCAAGTACTCAGGACTCAGGTGACTTCACCAGAACCTTCTCCTCATTTAATGTGTAAAATACAGGTGAGGGCAGATATAGGATAGAAGGAGGCCTGTCATTGGATGAGAAGGAAGGATGGGCGGGAGAAAAGTTTGAAGGAAGAGGAGGAGACAGGACTGGAAAGAGGAGAGACAGGATGGACAGAGAGAGTAGTCATGGTGGAGAGAAAATGGAAACTGATGTTAAGATTCTGCTCTGTGTATTTACAGGTTGTCATTAATGTTCTTAAGGGATGGATGTGTACTGGGCTTTGTGTGTTTAGGTGAGCAATTATATGTTATCAATTGGATCAAAGGATACTATGTTGTGTGTTCTTTCATGTGAAGATTTAAGTGTAAGGGAGTGCGGGGCGGCTGGTCTTGGCCACCGTGGAATTGGAATGTGTGCTTCTGGCAAGCTATCCAGCAGACATCTTGGGGCACTTGGGCATAGACCGAGTGGGGATAAAAATTACCATTTTGTTTTTTATAATTTTACACCACACCTCCCTCTGGATCTTTCTCCTTGACTATGAAACAGGAGGCTTTAAGGAAGCCTACCCATCACAGAGGCTCCTACATCACCATCCTTAGAGCCACAACTGCTTCTTACTCATTATGTTTAAGCACATGCCAGTATTATCGTCTCTGTCTTTTTTTAATTATTTTATTTTATTTCATTAAATAAATATCTCTTGATCTCTGTTTTAGGAGATTGGTATTGCCACCTGTTCTACTTGACTGAGGTTTCTCAGAGATAGGCAGTACACCCAAAGTCACTCATCATGCCACAAAAGTGCGTGTGTGCGCGTGTGTGTGTGTGTGTGTGTGTGTGTGTGTGTGTGTGTGTGTGTTGAAAGCCTGTGTTCACAACCAGGAAGCCATATACTTCTTAAGATCCTTTCCTGTCCACAGTGCCCATGCTCTCTCTGAGCTCTCGGTCACACATGCTGACTGGCAGGTTGTGGTTTTTTACTTTATTCATGGACTTTTTCTGAGACTGAATTTCAACATGTCATTATGTGAGACAAAATATTGACATACGGACATGATCAATGTCACAGAAGCCATGCTGAGGATGAAATAGACCATTTCCAGCCTCTACTAGATGCCAGTAACAGCTGCCCTGCCTTGGGTTATAATGAAGTAAATGTCTCCAGGTGGTGAGGGGAAGGTCCTTCTTCACTGAGAACTTCTGCTGCATATTCTTCCATCCTGACAACAGAGAAGACAGATAGACAGGGGGAAACACTCAGCAAGTGCCTACACGAGGGGTAAGAACAAATGTAATAATGGAATTAATTAATAATTGATAGACTAATAATCCTACCATGTATCCCTACCTTAAATTGTCTGACTTATCAGCATACCCACAGGAAAGGAACAGCACAGGAGGAAAGGTTTAGACTTGCCTGCCTACTCTAGTTGAGATAAGGACAACCAAGCCCTCTAATGCTGAGATCACATGAGGGGGTATCCCCCCTTTTCCATATCATAAGTCAGGAAACAACTCTGCATCCTGCATCTCCAAGTCAGCATCTATAGGTATTTCCTAGTAGGACTAATGCTGTCATGGTTAGGTTCTTGGGTTAGCTCACCAAAGTCTATACCTACAAATACACAGTCATGTATACAGTCATGATTGTTTTGAGATGGCCCAGGAAGCTTTTTTAAACATCCATCTTTGTAAGGATATAAAGTTTAGGATCAGGGGAGATGGCTCGGTGGAGTGCTTGTCATGCAAGCATGAGGAACAAGTCAGAACCCATGTAAGACTGGCACAGCAACACACATCTGTAATCTCAGTATGAGTGAGGCAGAGACAGAGCGATCCCTGAGGCTTGTTCACCAGCAAGGCAAGCCAAAGCAATGAGCTCTAAGTTCACTGAGAGCTGCTGTCTTAAAAAGTAAGAAGAAGAAGCAACTGAAGAAGCAACTTCAACTTCCACCCGCACACACACACACACACACACACAGGCACACACACACACAGGCACACACAAACATACACACAGGTGTGTATACACACATGCATGTGGATGTCCATCATATATAGATTAACACACATAAAATGAAAAGAGGTGGAGATAAAGCTAATATAAATATCATAGCCAAATCTTTTCTGTAGCCATTCCCCTGAATCTCCCAATAAAGAGAATCTGAGCACAGCTCTCCATTAAACCTATTCATCTATGTGTGTGTGAACACACATAGATACGTACACACAGAAACATACACACACAGAAAAACACACAGAAAAACACACAGAAACATACACAGAAAAACACATAGAAAGAGACACACATAGAGAAACATACACACACAGAAAAACACATAGAAAGAGACACACACAGAGAAACATACACACAGAGACACATACACACACAGAAAGAGACACACAGAGAAACGCGCGCACACACACACACACACACAGAAACATACACACACAGAAAAACACATAGAAAGAGACACACATAGAGAAACATACACACACAGAAAAACACATAGAAAGAGACACACACAGAGAAACATACACACACACACACACACACACACACACACACACACACACACACACCAAGAACCTGAGAATTAAGAATATAAGGTTGAGTTTTTAGGGATCTCCTTAGCTCTCTTTTGAGGTTGGTTCTTGGTGTGAAACTGTGTTCTGAGAGACCCAAACTTTAAAGACACCAGAAAGCGACAGCCACAGTGGGGAGGGGCACCCAGGGTCCCTATATCAGAATTAGTCAGTTTCTGTCACCAACAGAGTGAAAATCCAGAAGTACCATAGATCATCAGGGACACTGGAGCTTACCGTCATATTTCACAGACAAAATTACATTCCAGGAAGAGAGCTGGGGGAAGGGAGCGGAGGTGGAAGGAGGAGGAAGCCACATAAAAGTTCTGAAATATATCAATGTCCAAAAACGGATAGGGGAGGGGAATAAAGAGAAACCTTCGAGGGGTGTAAAAGCCATGAAATAAAATATCTATCTTATTTCAGCGGCCTGGAGTAAATAACACTTCTGATGCTCCCAAAGAGAGTCAAATGCGGCCAGCAAAACAAACAAATACGAATAAATACTGGGCAAGTGAATTAGGGAAGGCACACAGGAATTTCAAACTAGAGCGAAGGCTTGGTTCAGGAACGAGCTCCTGCTTTCGGCCTCCTACACGCCCCTCGTTCTTTTCTTCTTGAAGTAAAATCCATTATTTTGAAAACACCATTTGAAATCCTCAAGAAAGAGCAAAACACAGTATTGTGGTATTCCAAAGTAATATCTCTTGTTTATAACCATATAAATTTAGCCCCTGGCACTATAGGGCTTATATAATAGAATAGAGTTATTTTAACAGGGGCCTGTTTAAGAGGCAGCAAAATGCTTGGCTCATTCTCTCCAGTGGGAGGGACACAGCCTCATGTGAGGGGGAGAACATGCCGAAGTCATTACCTCGGAAGGCCATCCGTCAAAGCCGGGTCGCTCTGGCACGGCCAGCACCTCTGGTGAGATCAGAGAGGCGCCTCTGCTTGCAATTACCAGAGAAGGGCCTTGGCTTTAGACAGCCTGCTATCAATTATGACCCTGGCCTCGCTGCCTGGACTTGTCAATTTCCCAGTGTCTTCTGTTTTGTAACAGTGAGAAAGAGGGCTCCTCCTGACTGATTCTTGGAAGTTCCGAGTGTGTTGTGTCACTCCTCGGTGTCATTAACAATTCAATTAAAATTTCACAGCGCACAAGGCAGGCAGCACTCACTGGACAGAGAGGCTCAAAGGGTCTGGCCCCGGAGGTTCCAGAAGGACCTGCAGCGGGGGCCATGTCCGATCACACCGGCCCGATCTTGAGATGTTTTTCACTTCTCAAGTCAGGCTTACATGTGTCTCCCATCTGACACAATGCTGGCTGTCATCCTGGTAAGAAAACATGTTTGATGTTCTCACCCCGTGAGGGGGGCAGGGGAGGGGGCACTGATGGAACGGAATTTCAGGCCAACTAGAAACAAAACTTTCGTATTATTACACTCGACGTCCGGGCTCTGCGATGGATAACTCTTGAGTATTCACAACCGGTGCTCTTCATCTTTGTCATATTCTAGAAACTTCTGTTTTCTAAATTTATCTTCGGGTTGTGCTTGTTGTTGGAGGCCTTGCCTTTTCTTGCTTCTTGGAGCCCAGCTGTCCAGAAGAACTGAGGCAGGCAGGGTGTAAATCACAGTTAAATGATTTGAGTAGGAAGCTGATGGAGAACGCTGGGACAGAATAAGCAGAAACCAGAAAGACTTACTACTGTCGTTATTAACTCTCTGGAAGTGCAAACACCCCTTTGTCTGGCTGAAGGGCGGAGCAACACATGCTCAAGTGTTTTAAGGGTCCCAAGGGTTTAGGGCAAAATCAAATGAAAAAAAAAAAAAAAAAGCTTTCAGGCTTAAGACTTCTGAGGCAGCTTTCTCTCTAAGGCTCTCAATGAGTTTAGTCATGCAGGGAGAGATTCTTTAAACTTACCAAAGACTTTGTTTAATGCCCAAGAAAATGCAGACTGTCAGCGCCCTTTGTCAGGATTTGGTGGCTTAAGTCCATTCCCCAATACATGGGACCCTCCACCTTCATTCACCGGCTTCCTTTTGACACCAAGTGCTGGATAATTGTTTGATTTCCTTCTAGGTAAAGGGAGATTAAATGCCCGGCTGCGACAACTGACACACAAAAGGGAGAATATAGTTTAGCCACCATATTTATCAAGATAATTTTTCTTCCACACGCTGATTAATAACATTAGCCAACATCCCCTTTGGCTTGGGGTGGGGGTGAGGAGAGAGAGAAGCTGGGGACAGACATGTCCCCCTCGGAGTATCAGAAACAGGAGCTGACAGTTCAAGGCAAAAAAATGATTTGCATGTAAATTCTGATCAAAAGCAAGCCTGCACCCTGAAGTTGTCAAGTTTAGCTACCAATTTGACACGTAAATGGGCTATAGCAAAACTTGATTTAAACTGAAGAGGGAGAAAACATGGCAACTCAATTACCCCCTAGCAGATCGGATCTGGCAGCTGGGGTCAAACTTTTCACCCTGTTGCATTTCTCAATACCTGATGCTTTAAACAAACACTATGTATTCCTCCTCCGACCCGGAGGAAAATGCATTTCTCAGGGCTCCCTACTGTGGCCCAGATTAAAAAATAAAGTTTCACTTGTGTGGGATCCAGAGCCATTTTCCCCATGTAAATTTCAGAATAAATCAGGACTTAAGAAACGGCCTTTTGCACTAGACAAAAAAAAAAAAGGAAGAAGAAGAAAGTCTCTGCTAAAAAGAGGTGAGGAAAGAAAATGGGGGAAGGAGGGAGAGAGTGCCATGGGGGGAGATTCGGGATGACTTAAAATCAAATATCCCCATAACATTAGAGGCAAAATACTGATCTGTTTTTAGTTCACTTTTGTTGCATTTCATAGAGGAGCTTAGGCTGCACAGCTATCGATTCAGTGGGGAGGAAAACAGATACCTAATTCTAAATCAGCTCCAAACTTATAGGGAACAAAGTCCTCATAAGGCCTGGGGACACTGACTCCCAAACAGGAAAGACTCAGGCTGGCCACCCACCTGGGGTTTGACATTAGCCAAGCCTGGGCTAATGAGGCCCCAGAAAGATTTCCCACTCCTGCAGTAACCACTGAGACCAGTCCACCGAAAAGCTTCTAAGTGGCCTAAATCCGAAGTTATCTTCTATTTTTTTTTAGCATTGTTTTAAGCTCATTCTGTAAAAGCGAGGTGTTGATTGACTCTGAATCCCCCCCTAATTTCTAGAACCAAGAGTAAGCAGCCAGGAAGGACAGTATCTCACTTATTTAACCAACAAATGTACTAGATATGTGCTGGGTTCCAAGCCCTCTGCTAAACACAGAGATTTCAAATCTAAGGACCATGTGCTTCCATCCGAAAAGACAACCCAAGGTACAGCTACTTACAAGCGTCTGGGGAGACAAAGAGAAAGAGTGACAGACAGCACAAGAGAACAGTGTGGCTGGGGCGTCACTCAGAAGGGGGCAGAGGTGTGCCATTTGTTCTGCTGATGAGGGGGCATCGTTGACCTTGGCATCCGGCAAAGAGTGACACGGGGCTGCCAAGAAGGGGGAAAGATGTCTCTACAGGAGCCAGCAAGGGGAAAAATGAGAATGTCAGTTTGGCTCAGTGTTGGGTAGCTGGAAGACAGTGTGTGCAAACCAGACCCTTATGGTCACACAGGACAAATAACAGAACCATATTTCTCTTGCAGGTGTCCACCTATACGCACTGCCTATACCAGCCTCCAAACTTGAAAGCCTCCCTTGATGGCTCCAGAGCTAGCCTTCCTGCACACCCTGCATTGTGCAAAACCCATCCTGGCCCCAGGGGCCTGTGCACTTGCTCTGTGCAGTTCAGGACCTTCTATCAAGTTCCTGAAGCTTTGCCCAGCTCAAACATCCCACACGTTAGCTGAACAGATTTTCCCAGGGTACTGTCCCGTGACATCTCCATCTGAAGTCACTCACAGCAGTTTCTCTGAAATGCCAGTGCATACGCTCTGCTTAATTGACCCAGAGGCCTGTATGACGACCTGTGTTCCCTACCCCACCCACCCTCTGCTCCCTTTCTCACTAGGTTGGGAGCTACAGGAAAATCAGCCGTAATGCCAGTTCCTGGGAAAGATTGCCTGTAGTTCGATAAGTATACTGCGGCCATATTAATACCCATTAAGACACTACATGCCATTAAGCTAATTATCCTGAAATTAATAAAGGAAATTAAGGCCCAAAGCCAAATTCACCGCACATCTTTACTTCCAAACAGCCTTTGCATCCAGAGCAAATAACTCTTACGAGGATGCATACAAATGGCACATTTATTTCAAATGGAAATAGCCAGAAGGGCAAGATCGCCATTGACCATTTAACTAAATCTAACTTCTGTCATCTTTCTGAAGAGTCCACCCTCAGCCCTCACCACTTTCTCCGGCTTCCTACGCATCGCACCCCTGCCGCCTCCGCACACCAGGAAGCCACGTGGGAAGTTGCGTTCCACACCTGAAACGGTTAGGCATTTTTATCAGTATATTTGCCAGTATAAATATCTCCCCATAACCTTGTATTTAAAATAGGAATGCGCCAAAGCGGGACTTGCGTTGAGTCAGGGAAATGGTCCCGTCTACGGTATTCATGGCTTCAGTCATTCTCTCATAAAACAAGAGATGAAATAAAATGTACGACATTCCCAAAGAGGGAGTTTGCTCCCGTAATTCATCTTAAAACGCAACGTTCTGTCATCTCAAGTAACACTTACTGAAAGCAACCATCAATACTTTTTGTCAAAAGCCTGTACTCTGTGTAAAATGTTCCATCAATCTCTATTTACATAAAACAAAAAACTTTCAGTGTGGCTCTCTCACGCAGCCGCGGTGTGTCTCCGTCTCTACTTTCCGTGCTTGGCTGAAAAAGAAACTAACTGACACCAGAAAAATAAAGAAGACCATTAAAGAGAGAGCTCTGGTGAAGGAGAAAACTGCAGAAAGGATATCTCACAGGGCGAGATCCTTTAGGGGGGTGGGGAGGTGGGCGGATGTGGGGGAGTTTTAGTTTTAAACCCATAAAAATATTTTTTCATTTAAGAGAAAAAATTCCATTTGCAAGAAGATCCCCCTAGGAGGCCTTCATTTGCAGGCACGCAGCGAGACTCACTCGCATCTCATACGGAGCTGACACCCTGCTCGGTCCTCGCTGGCAGCGCGCGCGCGCGCGCAGTGCTGGGCACTGAGCTCCAAGCCACACAGTGGAGCTGTGGGTCCCGAAGAATACGTATCACAGGAAGGTACAAGAAGGTCATCATCGCCTGGGGATGTTTATTAAACAGGCAAATTAAAGTATTAGCCTTTCACCCCGGAGGTCTGAAGATCAAATCCCAGCTTAGGTAACAAAACAGAGGCCTACCAGCCTCTCCCTAAGATCTGCAGGCTGGAAACACATAGCCGCAGTCATCTGACCCAAAGTACGAGTCAAGCCAAGGGGGAGTGTCAGGGCCTGCCTAAGGTACCCAGGGACAGTGACATCCTATCTATCGCCCTAAAGAAATAAACAGTCCATGGTGAAAGTTGTTGTCACAAGAAATTCGTTGTTTTTTAAGTTGTGTATCCCTCTGTGAAAGGCCAAACCTTAAATCAAGTGAATAGGAGATCTACTAGTCAGCCTTGCCCTCCAGCACCTATTGTGTGAGGCGGAATAGGGCAAGGAGAGAGTGCCTGACTTGGTTTCAAAAGGGCTGTAGAGACTTAACTGAACTACTGTCCCTCCCTCCCTATATCTCTGGCAATTTCTTCCCCCGGTGACATCACAGTTCAGTTAGTCTGTGCTATCACGCTTGGCGAACAACACAAAGACTCCAGGGGCTTCTGGGAAAGGAAAGGAAAATTGAGCAAGTCAGGTAGTGGCTCCCTCTTTGGCCTAACATGGCTCTCTGATTTACATCCAATCTGCTGGCGAGCTTAAGGTCCCAGGGGTCTCAACAGCTCTGCCATTTTTCTATCTCAGAGGGTGGTGAAGCAGGAACACAGGTGTACACCTCAAACATGTATGATTGCTGCCAAACCTTAGCTCAACAAGGAGAGAGGGATGGGCAGGGTAGACCCCAGGGAGGCATATGGGAGCCGAGGACCACTAGGACATAAGCATGTTAGAGCTTTCAAAGGGCAGAGGCTGGACCTGCTAAAGGATGAAAAATGTTCTCAGCCCAGGGACAGGTTGGAGCAGCAGCAGGAACAGAGAGTCAAGGGGAACATGGGCAAAGCAAAGAGAAGGAAGTGGAGATTATAAGACATTCCAGACAGCAGTAGAATAGGGACTAGGACACTTGATTTAAGATTTGGCCTTTCACAGAGGGATACACAACTTTAAAAACAAATAAGATGTTGTAGACAAATCACTTCCCCCTCAAAAAAGGCCATGGGAGAACGTAATGGCATCTAAAAAGACAAAATTGTAAACCAGAAATCTAAGAAGGAAACTAGAGAATAGTGAAGACTCAGCTGGTGTGAGGATATGTACCTCAGACTCCAAACGGTAGCCAGGGGAGCTGAGACAGGAGGATTTCAAGACCAGGCTGGAAAAATAGAATAGAAAAAGGTCCTAGGTTTGCAGAAGGTTTACAAAGCCTTGGGTTCAAGCCCAACCACCACATCAATACGGTATGGTAGCTCATACCTGTAATCTCAGCACCAGGAGGTAGAGGCAGGAGGTGCAAGGTCATGAATGAATCCGAGGCCATCCTGGACTGCAGGAGACCCTGCCTCAAAAAAAGTGTTCTTTCTTACAAAAAGAAAAAAAATTTTTTTTGAAAGCTTTCTGAATATTTATGGCTGCTAAAGTGTCAAGTAAAATTCTTGTGAGACTGTGACACTGTTCACCAGTGATGTGGCAGCATTCTAAAATTAGGACAAAGGAAGGAGCCATAAAAACAGTTACATGACGGGCTGGGGAAATGATTCTGCGGGCAAAAGGCACTCGCTGTGTACTCTGGTTCCCTTTCTTCCACTGCGAGAAAACACTCTGAGCTTTTATTCTCAGAGAATAAAAGCATTCGACTTCCAGGTCGCAGTACAGCAAACACTGAGGGAAGTTTGGGCAGGAAGGTAAGGCAAGACCATGGAGGACCTCAGTTTTCTGGCTTGCTACAGCTTGGGCCCTTCTCCTGTCAATTAACGATTAAGACAATCTCTCATGGGCATGCCCACAGAGCTACCTGGTAATGACAACTACCCAACTGAGATCACTCTGTCAGGTGACTCTAAGCTGTGCGGTGTTACTAGTTCGTAATAACTAGGACACCATGCAAGCCACGTGATCTGGGTTTGATCTCCAGACCGCACTTAAAGGTAGAAAGAAAGAACCCACCTCACAAAGTTGTCCTGACTTACACTTACACAATGGTGCATATTCTGTACACGTCGTCCATACACACAGTGAAATAAACATCTTAATTACATGGCAATAAATCTCTAATTTAAAAAAAGACTTTTTGTTGTTGCTGTTTTTGTCAAAAAGAGCAACAATTCTGTACCAAAGCTACATGTTTTTCTACCATACACTTGACCAAGTTTGCACATGGTGGACTCAAAGACATGTTATTTATTCGGGCGGGGGTGGTGGGTTTCTGAACTTTCTGTTGTTGTTTTTCTAAAGTTTACAGGAAAAGAAACACTCTGAGCTATAGTTTAACCTCACGTTAGCACAACTTTCCCTCAAATCTGACCTGCCCCCCTATCACCTAAGTGTGTAACAAGCTTAAAGGGGGAGGGGGACAAACAGTTCATTCAGCACACTTCCTTAAGAGTTCTATTTTCAGATTCGAAATCCTTAAATAGATAAATAAAGTCAAGTCTGAATTATTCAGCTGTTCTGTGCTTTGCGTGAAGGTTTTATGAGCATCTTTTTGTCCATCAGCCACCAGGAGTTGGGAAAAAGAAGACAGATACGTTGTAACTCACATGCTACTCCAGTCTAAGTGAGTGACCCCACGTGTTACTCAGTGTCAGCTTGCCCACCGAGTGCTAACATGCATTTGGAAGAGCAGTCTTTGACTTAAAACCCAGAGATCACAAGTCCCTGTCATCTTCCACTCTTACTCGTGAATCCAACTCATAAACCCAGAATTCCTCCCTCCACAACACTGCAAGGAAAGCAAATAAATTTTTCAAGAGCCGGGGTGGCCAGAGACCATCTTAAATGTCATTCAATTCTGCTTTTTTCACTGTTTTAATATACTACATGGCAGTAGAGGGCTCATGGGGCCCCAAGGGCTACTAATGGCCTCACTGTTCACATAGCGATACCCAGCGCCAGCTAGTGAACTGGGTTTGCATTATAAGCACTTCCCGTGAGAGCTGCTTCAAATGCTCACCCACATATACCAGGTACTCCAGGAAGAACCCACACAGCAGGCTGTTTGGTTGCTATGTGGGTTACTTTAGGGTCTCCTGTTGATGCTAAACATGCCAAGAGGTTCCTCCCAACCTCATTTCTGTTTTCGGAATTCTTAAATCCAGTTTAAGTTGGACTATCCTTCCCTGCAAAATAAAGAAGCCTAACTGGAGAGGCTGGAGAGGTGGAAAGGAGCACTAGCTTCTCTTCCACAGGTCCGGGATTCAGTTCACAATGGTGACCTCTGTTCTGACCTCCAAGGGCACCGTTCACACACATGAGGCACATACAGACATTCAGGCAACCACTCATACGTACATAAAGCAATCTTTTTTTCAAAAGAGGAATCCTAATCTTGTATCAGACATACATCTTATTATAACATTTGTCTTTTTATTCTATGACAATCTTTTCAGTCCACTACAAATGCCATGTCCTTTGAGGAAGCACAACTGCTTGTAGTTCTCACTGTGCCCTATTGACTCTGCTTTTCTACTCTTGCCCCTAATTGCACCTGACTGTCCCGATGGGCATGGGAGGCAGGGAGGGCTCCTCCAAGTACCACTGCTCTTTGCCAACCCTTTTTTCAGCCACTGAAAGCACATAGAAGTTTCTATATTATTCTACGGGTGCTTTTCCTATTTCTATAAAACCTCACCATGAGGATATACTTTTAATTATGAACCACGTGCGTGCTCTCCTTTTCTGTTTGATAAGTCAAGAGACATCACCGGTGACCCTGGGACTGTAGGTTTTGTTGGTCTCCTGATAGCTTGTCTGCCTCCTGTGAGGGCAATGGCAGCATCTCTTCCTCTAGAGGTCCAAAGTGCCTAGAGCTGAACTGTACACAGAACAAACCAAGTGAGTATAACTGGTCCAGCCACCACACTGGCTGTCAGCAGAGAAGAGGTACCACCCCTAAACCAGCTGCTCTATTCTCAGTACCTCAGTAACTCAAAACCTACACCCGAGGACTCCAAAGACTCAAAGGGCAGAATAGAAACTACAGTGTTCTGAACAGAAGAAAATGAAGGAGCCCAAACCCTCTGCTGTGATGGAATCAGGCTCTGAAGAATATCTTGTCACCCTGCCCCAGGATCTTCAAGATCTGGCTCAAGAGTCTAACCTCTGGTAGGAGGTTAAACAAGTCAGGAGTCCTAAGGAAGATAACAAAGACTGTGACCGGACCAGCAGCTCCACCAGAAACACAAAGGGATCATTTATTCTCTTTTGGAAAGTGTTAAGTGCAGTCTTGTGCCCCTTACTGGTCCTTTTCCAAGTTCAAGGCCAGGTAGCCTCACTGGACTGTGAGTCCTCTAAGTAATGGTACTGTGTGTCCTGTCTTCAAATCTACATTAAAGCTGGGTCCATGCAAGTTGACTCCAGGACTCTCAGAAAACTAGAAAAAATGCCACATGGTGAAGAGTTCTGAGTTTAGAGTCACAGAAAACAGTTCAACAGTGACCTTGTCTTTCCTCCTGCAGTGCTGAGGACTGGGCTTCCGACCAAACAGACTAGCAATCATTCTATTCCTGAGCCACTTCTCAACCCCTTATAAGGCATCTTTACCTGAGTCTGTGAAGGGAGAAGAGAAACTTTAGCTCCGACTGTCACAACTTGTTCAGCTGTCCTTCTCTCTCTTGGATGTAGCTGCTCTTCTTCTGGGACTAAAGTCCAATGACAAGTTTTGCTGGTTCCCTGACTATGTTCTCCGTCCCTTGTGCCTTCCCCGCTTCCCCCTCCTGAACTTTCCTTTCAGTGTTACACGTGGGTGTGTTGATACCATAACCAAGCTCCATGAAGTTAGGGCCAGCAGGTATCCTGTCCCTCCCTGTGATCCCAAGACCGACACATGATCACGTCCAAGGAGAAAGAGACCTTGCTAAGCTTTGGTCCTCTCAGTGTGATGCAGGGAATGCCTCGCCACATGACTGCTGGATGACCAAAGATAGGGTATGAGCATGCTTCCACTCCATCTCACTACATACAGCATAGAGTCTGCCAGAGACTGTGAATACTGAGCTATTTATCTCCAAAAATGCCCAGTGTTTCCCATGATGAAGCAACTAAGACATGAGGACACGAGGGGCTTACATGCCAGAAGAGACTTCCTGAGACCCCAGCCCCCAGATTCAATCCCTAATTCCATCCTTGGGTTCTGTTACCAAAAGGAAAAATGTGCTCAGGAATGTTGAGCTGAGATGTTCCTGGCCATGTGTCACTTTCTAGTCTCAGTGGGTTATTACCTGAAACCAAGGGTCTGTGTGAGGGCATGCTGAAAGCCGTTCCCACCTCGGGGAAGGAAGACATGATGATGTATAAGGCATGGCCCTAAAGAACCTAAGTACACAGTGTGGCATAGTAACCAGGGTGGGAATGGGGGAGAGCCTTTCACAGCTACAAGCCACCAGAGATGAGTCAACACTGGGATCAGCAGCGCAAAACACGGGTCCCTGTGTTCTAGGAAGGACTCACAGGCATCCTGTCACTTGTCAACTGACCCAAGGTGCTCTCGCCATTTCTGTCTTTGAATTCCTGTGATGCCTTCGTGTTGTTAAGAGACAACTCCTCCCGAGGGAAAGTTGCAATGAGTAAAAAGCCATGGAGACAGACCAGGAATTCTCATGTAACTTTCCCATCAGTCAAGACATTGTTATTGTGATTTTCAAACTTTAAAAAAAAAAAAAGTATATGCTCACTGCAGAACATGGAGGAAATATATAATCCAGTAAGAGGCAGGGATAAATACTCAGAATTATGCTATTGGGATCCTGGAAAATGTTTTTAAGGATTTTTCTTTATTTTTAATTATGGATACGTGTAGCTTGCATGAATGTATGCCTGTGAGTGCAGTTGCCTACGGAGGACAGAAGCCTTGGATCCCTTGAAGCTGGAGTTACAAGCAATTACGAGCTGCCATGTGGGTGCTAGAAACCTTTGCAAGGAAGGCAAATGCTCCTAACTACTGAGCCGTCTCGCCAGCTCTTACATCATGCTCCATTCTTATGATTTCCACCAAATGATGTTACTCACCTTGTAATCTTTTCACTCCAGGGCTTCAGGGAAATAGAAGGCTCGTGGACTCTGCCCTGGCCACTCTTACTTCAAAGTCTGTCTGTATAGTATTTAAAATAGGAAATCAACCAATATTTCACAACGGGGATTTTTAAAAATAAAATAAAAGGCACTGGAAAGCAAAACCCTACCATGCGGGAGCATAGTATGAAGTTAGAATGTAAAATTCATACTTATATGCACACACAGATAATATATAGCTGCATTTGGCATATATCATCTTGTGATCAGTAGCCCAGGAAAGAAAAGACAACCACGCTGTACAACAAGTGGTTGTGGTCAAAAAGTTTCAGGCAGTGTAGGACGTGAAGATCAAAAGAAATGGATATAGCTGTGGAAATTATAAAAGGCTTTGGAATAAACACAGCTGGGTGAGACGGGCCCTAGAAGGGAAGATTAGTCCAGCAAGTTGGGTCAAGAATGAGATAAACACAAGAAAACACAAATACATTTAGACCAGGATTGGGAGACCAGCTGGGCAAGTTTATAGTAACGCATATTACAGGGAGGAAAAGTGTGCTGGGGTCACATGGCGATGGGCCAATTTTCCCTTTTATAAAGGCTTCAAAATGCAATTACATTAATCCCATCAAGTACTATCCATGCCAGAGTGAACCCTAACCATTTGAGTATTTTCACCTTCAGCTCTAGATCAAGGGCCCAGACCATAGGAGCTATAGACTCTAGTCATCTGTAAAGTTTCAGGTTGTGGTCATGACAGTCCAAGCCCCATGCCTGCACAAACCTCTGCACCAAGGATCCTCAAACCCCACACAGAAGGCTCCTCCTCCTGACTGCCTCTACTTTTAGGGAGCAATAAATAAACACCCAGACATTTGTAACTGGATGCCACCCATAGCCTAAAATGTTCTTCCTTTCTCAACCAAATGAAAGAAGGAAGAAACTGTGTGGATAGTTCCCAGGCCCAGTCTTCTCACAGTCTGGAGAATTGTCAGTGCTCTGAAAAAATTGCAGACATCACCGAAATCTCAGCTACAAACAGGTGTGGTATGAGTGTGTGTAACACCACTACCCAGGAGGCTGAGGCTGGAAACTGCTGTGAATTTGAGGCCAACTGGGGCTACTCAATGAGTTCAAAGCTAGTCCTGAGATACAGACATAGTGCTGGCAGCCTGGTCCTATGTATCACAGGCTGGCTTCAGAATCCCAATAGTCTCCTGCCTCAGCCTCCTGAGTGTCAGAATTGCAGGCATGAACCACCACACCACCATGCCCAGTGTCCAGTTTATTCCTCTTCTATGCTTGAACTCTCAAGTCCTCCATTTTAACATTCATTATCTGTAGACCATAGAGCTACAGTTCGGTAAAAGAAGTCATCTCCACAAGCAGTTCCTTAAAGGCTATCCTCACTAACTTATCGTTTTTCTCCCCCACATGACCCTGGCAGAGGAACACAAAAGAAAGGAAGGCCCAATGTGTCAACAGCCCGAGTGTGTCAGGCACTGCATTTGCAGTTGTGTAAATATTCTCTCAAACACTGCTGTCTGCCGCAGAGAACAGTGATTCCAAGACTCAGAGGAGAGGTCATGCAAATGAAACAGAGAAAAAACTCAAACTTGGGTATGTCTGTCTACACAATCCACTGTACCCAAAATCAACTCTTTAGATGAGTAAGTTGCCAACGAGATACAAGTTGAAGGCCCCCAGAAAAGATCAATCTCCCAAAACGTCTCTCACCAAGGCTAGCAACATCCCCACTGTAAGTGAGTCACTCGGTCTATTTCCCCTAAGATGCCTCTATAACCTTACGAACAATCTTTTGTTTCTATATTAACCCTTCATTAGTCCTGAGTCATTTCCATATAAACTTCTTTGTTGGCCCTACACAGCAAAGTCCTAACGCTATTCAAGTTGATTCCACACTGTAAAAGAGACGCAGGCCTAGCCAACACACAACTGTGGACTGCTGGTCCATAAGTGTTCTAATTTCTGATGGTCATTCTCTCTCTCTCTGCTCTCCCCTTCTTCCTCCCTCTCTCCTCCCTTCCCTCTCCTTACCTCTCCCCTTTATGTGTTATGTATGATATGCTTTTGTGTGTGTGTGTGTGTGTGTGTGTGTGTGTGTGTGCTTATAGAGGCCAAAGGTCAACACCAATGTCTTTCTTTGAGGTTTTCCAACTTAACTTTTGAGAAAGGGTCCCTCGCTGAAGCCAGAGCTCACTGATTGGCTGGACTGGTTGGCCTGCAAGCTCTGGAAATCTACCTATCTCCATTCTCCCGGTTCAGTTTTTCCATGAGTGCTTAAGATCCAAATCAAGTCCTTGTGCTTTTGCGGCCAGCACTTCACTGACTGCGCCATCTCCTCTGCCTCCCAACTCTGTGTTTTCAGAGCTTATTTTATTTGCAAGTTATCAACTGGGATGAAGGCTGCCAGTTGGCCCAAAACTCTAACTCTAAACTCAAACTCTGCCTTTAGGAAGGAAGGGCAGACAGGAGGACACTGAGGAGAAAAACAGGAGCTCAGTAAAGTCCTTGTCAAGCGCAAGGTGCCAACCAGTGTCCTGAGCCTCCTGGGGAATATGAAGCCAGAGGCTAACACTACCCTTCACACAGCCTGTCATGTGCTGGAGCTAGCTGGACATAGCTGTCCAGATGTTATTACTAGCACCGAAAGACCCAGTCTGGAACAACCCCAGGTTACACCCAGAATACTTATTGCAATTCCCTCTTCCTTTTTTCATTTTCAGACATGTCCAATCTAGACAACAAATTACACGGTCACTTGTTACTCCCTGCCACAAGTAGACTTGAAGGCAGGTCCTCATCCCAGCATGTACAGCTTCAAGCTAATGCATGCTTCTGGTTGATACAGTCAAGCCCCCCTGCTTCATCTAAGTGGAAAGCAACATGACAGCAGATCACACAGAGGCCCCTGGGCAGCAGACCCGGGCACCCATCACACCAGGGCTCTTATTCCTTCTGTAATTATTAGGTGTCCAGCACGCATAGCACCAACCCCCGCATGCACTACTGTGTAATTATGGGAAGACTTGAAACAAGATGTCCTCAAGGTGACACAGGCTTTGTCAAGAGAATACATGTATACACATGCTATTGCACCCAGCTCTCATGGGATCTCTGCCCAGAGACAGTTAACAACAGTTTACACACCAGCACACTCCACAGTTAGCAAAGCCATGTTACTCTACGTTCCCATTTCTTTCCCAACACCCTCATGAGGGAGGAAGGCAAACATTCCAGCTCCAGGTGACAAGTCAGGAAACTAAAGTTAGTTCAGAGAGGGGCAGTGGCTGCCAGAGGCTGCACTGCCAGCCAGAGGCAAAGCCAGATCCAGATCCAAGTCTTCTCATGACCTTCTAGTGGTTCTGTCTACCACCAGGCACCAGGCACTCAGGCCAGAACAGCAGTAAGCACTTGTCTGGGTCCCAATTTCCCAGAATGCTTTGGCTTTATCCCCACCTTTCTCATGTGTCCTTAAAAATGTTTTTTAGTCCATTTCAGTTCCTCTTTGCTCAACCTTGATACATTAGGTCTGACTCTGGCCCCATCCACAGCACTAAGGAAGCTCTGGTTTATAATGAAGGCGGACCTGCTATTTGGAACTCATGTCACCTGCTCTCCTCAGCCATTCACAAGGTGAGGACCAGAACAGTTTGCCTCACCCCTTTGTGCCTGTTCCTTTCTCTTTAAAATAAGGAGGCTACCCACCATGGTGGCTCATGCCTAAAGCCCCAGAACTCAGGAGGCTGAAACAGGAGGACCACCATGAGACTAGCTTCGGATATAGAATGAGACCTTGTCTCAAACAAACAGAAAACATAAAATAAGAAGGTTGCCAGGCATGGTGGTTCATGCCTAGAATTCCAGTGTGCAGAAAGCTGAGACAGGAGGCGTGATGCTCAGCCAAGGTCAGGCGAGGCTGTGAAGTAAAAGCCTGCCTCAAATAATGAATAGATAAAGTGTGTGACCTAAATTAGAGGTCACAACCATGTGGGCCATTGCCAATGTCTGCAGATGGTTTTTGGTGCGTTGTCTCAATTCAGTTTTGTTTTTGTTGTGTGGGGACTGAACCCAGAGCCTTGCATATGAGCAAGGACTGTGTCATTGGACATACCCCTACGCTCCTCAGCTTCAGTTGGCTGATTCAGAATTTTTTACTGTTTTGTGAGGTGCGTGTGCCTTGTGTGTGTGTGTGTGTGTGTGTGCGCGCGCGTGTGTGTGTGCCTGTACATGTGTATTGTATTGCTATTTTGCTTTGGAACCCACACTTTCCCCACCTCAGTTATTTTACCTGAAATTGCTTTGTTCTTTCAAATTCTCTGTACAGGGCTTTTGAATATGCAGTCCCTACAACAGATATTCTCTAAGTCCTTCCCAGCCAAACTATCTACATTCAGACTCTGAAGCCAACCTGTTACTTTCAGTGGTGGGCCCTTATCTGGGTAGCCAGGTCCCACATCAGTGCCCCTATCTGCTGAAGGGGACAGTTGTAGTGCTCTCTTCATAGTTTGTAATAAAACATGAGGTTCCATATTAGATCTCTTATTGTGATAAAACCCCTGACCAAGACAGCCTAAGAGAGTTTATTCTGTCTCGCAGGTTCAGGGAACACAGTCCATCACAGTAGGAGAGGGATGTTAGTAGGAACAGAAATCAGATGGTCACAGCCTGTGCATACCCAGGAAGCTGAGAGGGAAGAATGTTCATTTAGCTATATTTCCCCTTTTTATGCAGCCTGGGACACCACACCATGGAAAGGTACAGCCCACACATAGTGTGAATCTTCCCACCTCAGTTAATCTTCATCTAGAAACTCCCTCACGGACATGCCCAGAGATTTGTCTCAAAGGCAATTCTAGATTGTGTAAACATACAGCATCACAAGTCCAAGTAAGCACATAATATAGAGCATAGTTGGCTCCGGAGCAGGTCCTATGCTCTCACTAGCAACTATGTAGGCTTTGTGTCCCTATCTGAAAATCTGATCACTCTGTGATCCAGCATGATGCAAGTAGAGATTTCCACACCTGGCTTTATGATGGGCCACAGTTAAAACAAAGGTGCATTTAAAAATATCGCATATAATGATTTTTAGGCTGTGTGCATGTGATGCACAGGAAACACATTGCTTTGTTTTGTTTTTTAAAATATAGACCCTACCCCCAAACACAGCTCATCATGCATATACAAATACTCCACAGTCTAAACTACAAAACACTTCTGAGTGGTTCAGACACAGCCCATTCCATATGGTCTTTATTCATTCACCAGTTGATGAATACCCTATGTTTTTGTGTGCTACCTAGAATAGAAATCCTACTGTGATCAAAGGGGTCAAGTCACCTTTCTAGGATCCTGCAGTGCCTACCCACTCTGGACCTTTTGTCGTTTGAATAAGAATGGCCCTCCCATAGACCCATACATTTGAACACTTAGTCACTAGGAAATGGAACTCTTTAAAAGGATTAGAAGGATTAGAAAGTGTGACCTTGTTGGAGGAACTGAGGAAATGTGTTACTAGGGGTGAGCTTTGGGGTTTCAAAAACCTATGCCAAGCCCAGAGTATATCTGACTCCATCTCTCTGTCTGTCTCTCTGTCTCTCCCTCCCCCCCTCCCTTCCTCTGCCTACAGATCAAGATATAGCTCCTAGCTACTAAACCAAGTCACACCATGCCACCATGCTCCTCACCATGGTGACAATGGACTAAAACTCTGAAACTATAATCAAGTCCCTAATTAAACAATTCTTAGAATAGTTGCTTTGGTCATGGTGCCTCTTCATAGCAATAGGACAGTGACTATGGCAGGACCCATACTCTTTTGTGTGTTTCAGTCCTAGAGATTGAACCCAGACTGTCACAGATGCTACTAGCTAGGCAAGAGCTCTACCACAGAGCCACACCTCCCAGCATTCTCATGTAGATCAAGAATAGACACTATAAGAAACATCATAACAACCCCTACAACGAGGACTTAGGTCCCATACTAGAAAGAGTTCATTTGAGGATATTTTGGGTATGTGATGTGTGTGTGTGGTTTGTATATATACATGTGTATGTGATGTGTGTATGTGGTATGTGTGTGTGTGTGGGCATGTGTATGTGTGTGCA